>NC_044270.1:1527264-1811961 GCF_003957555.1 Calypte anna
AGCCAATTACTCACTGCTGGGTTAATTACCACCCAGCTCCATCCTTTGCTTCCAAGGCATCACCCCAGATGTGCCCAGGGGGGGCTGCACAACCCCCAGTCCCAAACCTGCCCCAAAATGCCTTTTTTTTCCCCTCATTTCCCCGTGGGTGTTGGAGTGAGGGGACAGTCCCCAGCCCCACAGGGTTCTGTGTGTGTCCCAGCTCCTCAAAACTCACCAATATGAGAACCAAACCCCAAACTGGGGTGGAAATAAGAAAATGACCCAGAATGGGGGTGAAAACCCCCAGAATTAGGAAGGAAGCTTCCCCTCCCCTCCCTTCTCTCAACTGCTTCATGTCACAAAGCTGAGGGGCACGCCTGGTGTTATTATTAATAATATTTAGTTTAAGGGCTTTAATACAATAACAGAATTTGAAGTGTTAATTTGGGGGTGAGGGGATTTGGGGGGGGAGGGGGGAGAGGGGGGGGCTCCGTTCTTCCACGCCCGGGGGGCTAAGTGGCCGCGTCCCTCTGCTGTGATCTGAGCATCTGAAAGATGTTCTGAAAGAAAGGAAAACAGAAAGGAAAAAGGCCATGAAAAGGATGAAGGGAGAGAGGAGGAGCTGAGGTCCCAGATCCACCAGGAAGCAGCAGGAGCTGAGGGAATGCAGCAGCTCCAGGAGCCAACGAGGGACTTGAGCTCCCCAGGGAATAATGGGGAGGGGGAGGCTGCACCCCCACCACCCCCCCCAAAAAACCAGTGGGGCTCTGGAGGCTGCAGAGACCCCAAACACCTGAGGTGGGACCTGGGCAGAGGCACAGCAACACCCAGAGCTCCAACACCCAGAGCTCCAACACCCAGAGCACCAACACCCAGAGCACCAACACCCAAACCTCCAACACCCAGAGCTCCAACACCCAGAGCTCCAACACCCAGAGCTCCAACACCCAAACCTCCAACACCCAAACCTCCAACACCCAGAGCTCCAACACCCAGAGCTCCAACACCCAGAGCACCAACACCCAAACCTCCAACACCCAGAGCTCCAACACCCAAACCACCAACACCCAGAGCACCAACACCCAAACCTCCAACACCCAGAGCTCCAACACCCAGAGCTCCAACACCCAGAGCACCAACACCCAAACCTCCAACACCCAGAGCTTCAACACCCAGAGCTCCAACACCCAAACCACCAACACCCAGAGCACCAACACCCAAACCTCCAACACCCAAACCTCCAACACCCAAACCACCAACACCCAAACCACCAACACCCAGAGCACCAACACCCAAACCTCCAACACCCAAATCTCCAACACCCAGAGCACCAACACCCAAACCACCAACACCCAGAGCACCAACACCCAAACCTCCAACACCCAGAGCTCCAACACTCAAACCTCCAGCACCCAAACCTCCAGCACCCAAACCTCCAGCACCCCCTGTGGTTTGGGGCAGAGGAAGCTCCCACACCCCCGCCTTGCCTGGGTGACACCTCCCGACACGGGTGACACCTCCCACGCTGTCTGCAGCCCTGGCTGCTCTGTCCCCTTTGATGTCCCCAAGGCTTCTGAAGCTGAGGAGGCTCCAAGTCCCCACCCCGGGCTCAGCTTTGCTTCTCTGGGGCTTCCCCACCCGCAGCCATTCCCCATTTCTGACCCCGCCCCAGCAAAGCTCTGAGGTTTGAAGTGGGAGCAGAGAGCTCTGAACTGGGAGCTGTGAGGTCTGAAGTGGGAGCAGAGAGCTCTGAACTGGGAGCTGTGAGGTCTGAAGTGGGAGCAGAGAGCTCTGAACTGGGAGCTGTGAGGTTTGAAGTGGGAGCAGAGAGCTCTGAACTGGGAGCTGTGAGGTCTGAAGTGGGAGCAACACCAAAGCCTCGGGTTCCACGGCTGCATCCTGCGAGGATGCTCCAAGGCAGCCACAGTTCTGGGGAGATCCCACAGTGCTGGGGAGATCCCACAGTGCTGGGGACATTCCACAGTTCTGGGGACATCCTACAATGCTGGGGACATCCCACCACACTGGGGACTCCCCAGAAGCTCCTTCAGTGCCCACACTCTGGCAGAGAAGTCAGGAGTGGAGCCCCCAGGAGGGAGACCCCAGAGGGGGCTGCATCTTGAAGGAGTTTTGAGTGTTTCAAGTTGAATTCCTGCTCAGGCTGAGGTGGGAAGAGGTGGGGAAGGAGCAGCAAGGGGGAAAGGGGTGGTGAGAACACCAGGAGAAGAGGGGTTTGCTGCCTGCAGTGCTGCAAGGAGCATTTGTCAAGCCCTGAAGCTGCAGAACAAGGTTATCAGGAGAGAGGTCGTTCAGCAGGAGCCACCTCTTATCCCAGGAAAAGCAGGAGGAGGGGGGGTTGACCTGGCAGGTCCCCTCTGAGGAAAAGCCACCAGGAGGGGACACTGTCCAGGACCTGGAGCAGAGCAGCAGGAGGGATGCAGCCTGGCTCAGAGAGCTCAGATGCTGTTTGGTCCCTGCCCAGTTACCTTGCTGCACACATTGTCTTTACTGCAGTTCTGGTTATCCTTGTCTGATGCTTCCTCCTCCACCTTTACAAGGGGAAAAAAAAATAGGAAAAAAAAAAAAAGTGTATAATTAAAAAAAAGCAAAAGGTGGAGAGGGGTTGGGAGGGCAAGAGGAGACTGAGCAGCTGGTGGGGAGAGAGCACTGGGATGGGATCCAGGGTGCTCCATGGACGAGCTGGGATTTGGAGGACAAAGCAGGTGACCCCCTGGAGAGCCCTGGGGACTGTCCCCAGGAGGGACAGAGCTGTCCCAGCATCTGGGGGGGTCTCAGCTGGCTCCTGAGCACAGCCCAGCACTGGGAGCTGCCCTCACCTGGAGGATTCTGCTGGCTCGGGGGAATTCAGCTCCAGCTCTGGATTCAAGTGAGCCAAAAACCCCTCAAATCCCATTTTATTCCTTCCTGGAAAACTCTTCCAGGATAACACACTCCTCCCCACCACCTCTGTGGGGAGCAGGGCTAAGCCCTGCCTGGCTCCAGCACCCAGGTCATGGCCACACCAAGGAAAACAGGCAGGAAACTTGCTGGTGTGAGGAGGAGGAGGAGGAGGAGGAGGAAGCAGCACAGTTCCCCTTCAGGAGCCTCCACACCCAGGTTTTGGCTGTGCTGTGTTTAAGCCCTGGGTTTGGTCCCCAAATCCGTGAGCTGGCAGAGACAAAGCCATCAGCAGAAAGAGGATCAGCACCACCAGCTCAAGAGCAAGAGAAGAGGATCCAAGCCCTGACAGCTGCTGATCCCTGAGCCTGACAGCAACACCCCTGGGGACAGCCCAGAGCCAGGACAGGGATTTGGTGCCACCAAACCCCACCAGTGAAACCCACTGCAGGTGGGAGGGAGCAGTCCCTGGGGAGAAGAGATGTGGGGCAGCCCCACAGAGAAGCAGCAGATGGATGTGAGGTGATGAAACATCCCCTGGAGCAGGAGGAGGGGGAAGGTTGAAGGCAGGGGGGTGAAGGCTGAGCTGCTGCCTCCAGCTGGGACCCAGAATTGAGAGCCCCAAAGTGTCTCTTTCTCAGCAGCTTTCACCAGAAGCTCTCCCAACCCTTGCTGAGTAATTCAGCCACCTGAGGGATGGATGTTTCCCCATCTGCATCCAGCAGCAGACGCCGGGGAGCACCTGACCATGATCCTGGTGGCACCAGGATGAGGGTTCCCCAGCTCCAGGATCCAGCTCAGCATCAAACCCTCTCTGTGTAGACAGCTCAGACCTTCAAGAGCCACCCAGGCTCTCCAGAGACCCAGGATCACTCTGATTACTCTCCCTACAAGGAGTGGGCAGAACCAGTGGCCACCAGGAGCCACCTGGAGCCACCAGGAGCCACCAGGAACCAACAGGAGCCACCAGGAGCCACCAGGAGCCACCTGGAGCCACCAGGAGCAGGTGAAGCTGCTCCCTGCCTCTCAGGCTCTTACCTCCTTCCTCCACTTGAGCTCGCAGAACACTCGCTCGAAGCACTCGTGCATGTAGTTGAACTGCAAAGGAAGACAAAAAAAATAAATAACCAAATCAGGATCCCTCAGAGCTGCCTGCCTGGTCTGCGGGCTCCTCCTGGTGGCCACTGACTCCTCCTGGTGGCCACTGGCCCCAAAGCTTTGGGAGCTCAGGGTGCTTGCTGCTTTCTCTGGGGAGAAGCAGGCGCTGGGTTTTCTATCTCAGCAAACTTTGCAAAGCAGGTGTGGGGGGGAATTGGGGGGAGGTTTGGGGGGAGCTGGGGAGCCTTGGGGGGAGGTGTTGGGAGAGCTGGGGGGGCCTTGGGGGAAGGTTTGGGGGTGGCACTTACATAGGGGGTGAAGATTTTAACCCATCGGGGTTTCTTCTCTCCTCGTGCGTACTCGAAACAAAAAGCCATTCCCTCCTCATCCGTGTCCCATCGCTGCATCTCCTCCCATTGGAATGCTATTACCTGGTTCTGGAAGGAAGGGGAGACCCAGGTGAGGGTGGAGTCCAGAGGGGCTGCCCTGGAGAAAGGGGATGAACCCGGGGAGGAGGTGTAGGAACACCCCCAGCCCTTACCTCCAGCTGCCCCTCCTCGGTGCAGGCGTGGAGTTTAAAGTGCTTGATGCTGATGGCTGTGATGACATGTCCCTTCCTCCGGGAGTCACAGGAGCAGTGGGGGAAGATGATCTCGTTGTAGCCCTCGCAGGTCCTTAACATGTTTAAATACTGCCCAGAGAAACCCCCCCCCTGGTGTTGGAGAGGGGAAGGGATCCACCACCTCCTGCTGCCCACCCCGGCTTCACCCCAGCCCCAGGAGGTTGGGTGGACACACAAAAAAAACCCCATTGAGTGACTTTTTAACCCAAGAACAAGGGATATCTGGGCAGGGGGAAAGGGACAAATCCTCAGCGTTGAGCTCCAGGCAGGACCCAGGAGATGGGGGAGGCAGAGGGTGAAGTTCTTGGACTTCATGAGCTCTATGGGACATGGACGTTGTCCTCCTGCTGGACCAGGGTCCTACCCAGGGTACACACAGATCTCTCCATGCTGGGATATGCCCTTCCCAGAGATCCAGAACTTTCCTTGGCCATCAGAAAGAGGAGCAGAAAGAACCCATCCCTGAGATAACCCCCAGGAGGAAGTGTCAATTCATCCATCCTTATCCTTAGTTACTGATCAACCTTCTTGAGGAACCTTCCCAGTGACCATTCCCACCCCTGGAAGCTGAACAGGCTTTGAGGAAGAGGGGCCCAAGACCTCCTCGAGCTGAAGAAGAGGTGAAGGATTGGTGCTGAGCTCCTCACCTTTCAGTGCTGGCAGGAACCCGCTGGGTTTGGAGCAGAGTCAACGGGGAAGGTGCCAAGGACCCAGCTCAGAGGCACCAGGGGAGGTTTTGGGTTCATGGCCCAACCCTGGTGGTTCCTGTGTGTCTCACACCCTGCCAGCCCACCCCCAGACAGGGACACCTCCCACCAGGTGGCTCCAAGCCTCATCCAACCTGGCCTGGAATGCTTCCAGGGATGGGGCAGCCACAGCTTCTGGGGGCAACCTGGGCCAGGGGCTCCCTTCCAGCCCCAGCACTGCAAACAGGACAGGTAGGATCACTCACCATGACCATCTTCCTCTGCTCACACAGCTTCTGTAACTGGTAGGACTTCTCCTCTGCTTTGATGTAGCCTTTCTTGACGTCATCAACAGCCTGAAGAGAAAAAGGGAAAGGAAACCCCCGAGGTCAGACTCTTCACTGAGTCACAAGACTTTGCTGGCCCTGAGGCTGCTGTGAACAGCCACCCAAATTCCCAGCCCCAGAAAGTGACCCAGAGAGGCAGAGAACCACGGACTTCTCCTCCTTGAAGGTCCCCAAGCAGCACTGACCCTCAACTTCACCCCGCTGCCAGTGCACCAAAGGACAGGGCTGCCTGGAGCAGCTCTAGGACCAGGGCTCCAAGTACAGAACTCCAGCTCTTGGGCACCCACCTGATGGAAGAAGTAGGTGACTGCCAGGTCGTTGTCATTGAGGAGAACCTCCTCCTCCGTTGGTGAAGAGCCATTTCCGGATGGTCAGGGCAGGTTCCTGGCACAGCTGAGGTGTAGTTCTGCACGTAGAGTTTGTGGGGGAACTCGTTGGGCGCCCAGTTTGCGCACTGGGAAAAGGAGAAGGAGGGGAGGTGACACCAGCAGGGACATCTGTGACCACAGCCCGGCTACACGCTGTCCCCAGTGGACTGAGAAGGTCCCCTCCATCCTGGCAGGATGCTGCTCAGCTGAGCCACCAGTGAGACCTTTTTGAGATGCTCACAGCTGCTCTGATGGGACAAAACCGGGGTGAGTGTCACTGTCACCTCCCCCAGGCTGGGACACGGCCACACTCTCACTGCAGAGATGGAGCTCATGGCTTCCAGAGAGATTAAATGGAAAACACCCTGAGAGGAACCACTGGGGATGTTGTCCAGAGAGCAGCAGCCACCGAGGTGAAGCTCAGTTTGTCCTTCCCAGTGTGGGCTGAGGAGCAGAACTCTCAGGAACGGGGAATTCACTGCTGCTGCTGGAGTCTGGCACCATGGGAGCTCCCTGTGCCAGCACACTGCACCTCCCAGGAGCTGCTATTCCCACTCCAGGCTCCCCACAGCAACTTCAAACCACATCAACCCTCCAGCCCTGGTCTCCCTGTCCCACTCTGTCACCCCAGCACTGGTAACCCCCCAAAAAGAGAGCAGCACAGTTTGCTGCAGCAGCAGGAGGAGTCTGAGGCTCAGGCTGGCAGAATCCAGCAGCCAAGGTACCAGCTGGGAATGAGCATTTGGCTTCAAACCCAGCACAGGGTGGGGGGAAACCCAACAAACCACCCCCCAAACCACCCCCTGCACCCATTTTGTGGTGTGACCACCACGTTTGGCATCTCTGCAGCCTGAGTGAACCCAGCACAATGCTGGGAGCAACCTGGGATTGTTGTGAGCTGGGGCCAGGGATCAAAATGATGGCCCAGGATCCCTCAAACCTCAAACCCCATCAGGATTTCACCAGGGAAGGAGAGATGAGGAGTCAAGGTGCAGCCTGAAGCACATCCAGGGGTCTGAGCATGCCCTCCATCCTCTCCCCTTTCTGGAAAAGGGAAGGATCTGTCCCCATGCTGTGGCAGTGACACTGCTCACTTCTTCTAAGCTCACTGAGCCCTTTGAACCCCAGCAGAATGCTGCTTTCACTTGCACAAAAAGCTCCTTGAACTGCTGAGAAAGGGCAAATCAAGCAGCAACAACAACAACAACAACAAAAGCCACCAAACTTTGCTGCTCCTCATGATCCAGCCCCTTGTGCCTGCTGCCTGAGCCCTCCTGATTTTGTGAGCAGAGATCAGACCCCCATGAGAAGCACCAGGCTCTGCTGAGCCCCTTCCCCAGCCCCCAGGAGAGCAGCAGACTCACCAAAGGAGTGATTGATCACTTCAAAGAGGGCAAAGTAGTTGGCAGTAATACTGTCCATCCCCACCTTGGCAGCCACGGCCTGGAGAGGAACCCAAGGGAAGAAGAGGGTGAGAAAAAAGAGGAGCTGGCAGCTGCCTGTCCCTGCCAGGACAAGGTTTTCATCCTGACATGAGGTATTGCTCAGGAAAACCTCAATTTTACTCTTCCAGGAAAACCTGGTGTTTAATAAAGCAAGGGCTTGGACTCTCCTGTGAGCTGCTCCAGAAGATAAGTGCCACCAGGGCTGACAATCAGGTCACCTCCTCTTCTGCTGCCTCCAGGCAGTGCCCAACAGCCTGAGGAGCCCCCAGCCACCCCTCCAGTCCTGCCCACAACACCACAGCCACGAGGACACTGGTGGAGTTCAACACCCTGCACCCCAAACACTGCCCAGACAGCAAATCCCACTGGGGGGGACACTGCCACGAGGACCTGGAGCTCCAGAGAGCTCCTCCACAGTGTTTTTAGCCCCCCTTTAAAGAGGGACTGAAGTTTGGATTAGGTGATCCTCCAGGTCTTTTCCATCCTGAAGGTTTCTGTGATTCTGTGCTTCTCCTGAACCATCTGCTTCTCCCTGAGCCATCACAAAGACTTTTGAGGCTGTCAGTTGTGATGGGACATGGGGGATGGATTCAAACTAGAGGAGGGGAGATTTAGATTGGAAGTTAGGAAGAAGTTCTTCCCCATGAGGGTGGTGAGACCCTGGCACAGGTGGTGGAAGCCCCATCCATCCCTGGAAGGTTTTATGGCCAGGGGGCTCTGAGCATCCTGATTTAGTGGCAGGAGGTTGGACCTGGATGATCCTAAAGGTGCTTTCCAACCAGCTCAGGAGGAGCAGAGGGAG
The DNA here is from genome assembly GCF_003957555.1 of Calypte anna. NCBI lineage: Eukaryota > Metazoa > Chordata > Aves > Apodiformes > Trochilidae > Calypte > Calypte anna. The sequence continues at coordinate 1,535,513 of NC_044270.1, forward strand.
GAAGGGAGGGCTCTGAGCAGGTCAGCCCTGCAGAGGAGGGAGCAGCCCACCTGGTACACCTGGTCTGTCGTGCTGTTCTTCTTCACCCTGACCGTCACCGTCGTGATGTCCGGCAGCGCCACGCGCAGCTCCACGTCTGAGACCCCGTTGTAATTCTGGGGGAGGGGAGGGCAGAAATGGTCACCCCCCCACACCAACCCACCCCTCAGCTCCTCTCCTCACACCCCACAACCCCCCCCCAAAAAAAAACCCAGGGGTTTTCCTGTTACCTCATCTGACTCCGAGAGGAACTCCTGCATGATTTCACTCTCCCCAATGACACGTATGGAGCACACTGTGGGACAGAGAGCAGGTCAGGGGGTGTCCAAAGGAGAGGAGAAAACAACATAAAAGGTGCTTTTACCTCTTCAAAAAAAAAAAATAGTTATTGCCAACAGACTGAAATCATTTGGGAATTTAGTTGAAGTGTAGGAAGTAATTTCAATCTGAAGATGCCACCAGGAAGCTGTCCCTTCCTCTGGGCAGCTGAGGATGAAGGAGATGGGCAAGGTGGGGCTGAGATGGCTGTGGGGTGGGGAGAACTGACCTTCCCCCCTAGGCTGGGGAAGAGGCTGTCAACTGAGCTGCTTCCAGAAACTCAGAAAAACACCACAGCATCAGCAGCACGAGGGGTCCCTGCTGCCCAGATCCCACCTCCAGCTTTTCTGCCATCCCACCCCCTGAACTCAACCTCAAGGGAATTCCTGCTGCAGACCTTGCAAGTCCCACTGAAAAGGTCCCAAGAATCGGGCAATTTGTGGTTGGAGTTGAGATGCAGAAGCACCTTGAGGAGTCTGAGTTGTTGGGGTTGGATTGGGGTTTTTTTTTTATTTTACCTCCCAAGCAAACAAATCCCCGGGGCAGGAGGGGTGAGGGAGGTGGTGTGCAGCTCCCAACCTTTCTCCAGGTATTCCTCCAGGCCTCGCCTCCGGGCATCCAGCTGCTGCTCAGAAAGGGAAAAGGGCCACTTCCCTGGGAGACGGGGGAAGGTGAAGTTGGCAAATTCCCTCTTGAGGTTCTGGTGCAGGATGGCGAATTCCCGGTACCGCTTGGAGCAGAGCTGCCGACCAGCCATGTAAACGTTGTACACCTGCAGGAGGGGGTGGAGAAGATGTTCAGTCAGGGATGGGGTTGAAGAAAAGCTTTCCAAAGCCAAACTCTTCCATTTTATTCCAGATACAGTTAAGGAACCATGGAATTCTGGTTAAGGAACCATGGAATCCTGAAGGTCGGAAAGGATCTGCGGGATCACCGAGTCCAAGCAGACCTCAGCCAGGAGAGCAGCTCCTGAAGGAACAACTTTTATCCCAAAATGGGGAAATCTGGAGCAGAGTGATGGTCATGGAATGTTCCTCAGCCCTTGGATGCTCTTCAGGAAATTCCCTTCCCATCTGCTCCTCAGATGAGGGCTTGGAGTGGTCCCTGCTAGGTTGCCCCTCCAGAAAGCAGCCTGACCACCCCCCCAGGGGGAAGTGCTCCAACAAAACCTCAGCTTTGTCCTTAGAAAGCAGCACCCCAGGAGATGGGGCCATTCTGTCTCCTGTCAGTCTGAAGAAAAGGCTCCTTCTGACCTCTCTGCATTTGACCTCTGGTTTCTGGGACCCTTTTTCTCCTGCTGAGCCCTCTCCACCCTTCCTCCCTTGCACATTCGTTGCTTCTGGTTCCTGATTTCCTTGGGAGAACGTCCCCAGCCAGGAGAGGAAAAAGTGATGAGCTGCTCTGTCATCTGTCCCCTGGCCCAGCCACACCATCGTGTCCCAAGGGGGGGCCCCAAAGCTCCCCCTGAGCTGGGAGGGTGAGGAAAGGGGGGACGTGGTGCAGATCTTCCAGCCACGAGTCACAACCAAAGCTCCCAACACCCTCTGCCTCATCCCAGGCCCCTCCACCTCACCCATCACCCCCAAAGTTCCCTGGAAAAAGGGAGATGGTGCACGAGGCAGGGGAAAAAATGATTTGGAGATGGGTAGGACCATGCTCCTGACCATCACCAGCTGCTGGCAGGGAAGAACAACAGCCCCTGTGGCCTCTGCTGTCCCTGACTGAAAGAATCAGTTCTGCAGAGGGGTTTTTTGCCCCACCAGCCCTGGGTCCCTCCCTGAGGAGCCACAATCAACCTGAAGCCTCAGAGGATGGATCCACATCAGGTGTTTAGATAACAGCTCTGCTGTTATCCAGGAAAATGCCTGCCAGGCTCCCCAGGGACTGCAGGAACCCAAAGGGAAATGCCTTCTGACAGCTATTTCCCCCAACACTCCCTGAAGGGAAAAGGGAGATGGAAGGGAAAAGAAATTCTGGAGCTGGAAGCTGTGCTTCAAGACATCTGCTCCCTCTGCTTCTACATCCACCACAGATGTCCTCAATGCTTGGTGTCAAACAGGAGGGAGAAACACAAAAGCTCATCTGAAGAAATTGCTAACTGCTGGCTTCATCTCCAGGAGAGATCAAGCTATTCCAGACACATCCACAAAAAAAAAACCCTTCCCAGCAGAGAGGAAACGGCTGCAAAAGAACCAAGGAAGAGTGAAGATGGGCAAGCTCCCAGGAGACAGCATCAAAACCAGGCAGCAAGAAATGAATGTGGCACTGTCCTGCAGAGGAAATGTCCTGCAGGTCAAAGGAGCAGCAGCACCGTCACCCCCAGGACGTGATGGCTCAGGGTGCTGACACCCAGAGACCCCCGGGGACCCCCAGGAACCCTCATCCCAGCCACTACCAACCACAAACTTTTCTCCGTTCTGCTCCACGTGTTTGTAGGTGGGGATGGAGATGGGCACTGCCTGTTTTTCTGTGTAGTCATAGAAGGACTGGCCCAGGGAGTCATCGCTGGGGTCCAGGTTGTCGGCCTCGTGGGGAGGCACAGACAGCACTGTCAGGATCAGCTCCTTCTCTCCAGCCCGGATCAGGTCCACCACTTGTTTGTGTGTTGCTCCTTCCACGTTCACCCCATTCCTACAGGGGAGAAAGCAGAAAACCCACGAGTGAGTGAGTGATCAAGTGAGTGATCAAGTGAGTGATCAAGTGAGTGCCCCTTCCCATCCCCGCTCACTGCGCCTCTGCTTCCCCTCGGCTCCTCTGCTTGCTCCAGCTTCTAAACTTCCCTGATTTTTCCTCCCGATGATTTTCTCGGGTTGTTAATGACTGAATTACATCTAATGACTTCAGACACAACCCAAGGTGCCTTCAGACCACGCGGGCCCTCCAATCTTTAACCCAGGTTTTGCTGTTTTGATGGTTTCTCAGCAGTCCGACACGGCACAGCACAGGAACCTTCTCCCATCAGCAAGGAGACCACAGAATTGGGGAAGGAAACACCAAACCACCTCCTTCACACTACCCAGCCCATCTCCTGACCCTCTCCAGCTCCCAAACCCAAGTGCACTTATTTCCCTGCATCTGAACTGAAGCACAAGGCAGAAGCTGAGGGTGCTCCTCTCCTCCAAGCCCCAGCACCCACCAGCACAAGGACACCAAGGTCACCCCCAGGCAAACTGCCCCAGGGATCAGGTCCCTGTGTCTTAAACTGCTCCAACCTGACACCAAGAGCTCAACCCCCAGCCCTCCAGAAGCTCTGAAGAAGACCCAAGAAGGACCCAGGCCACTTTGAGAGCATTCCTAACATTCCAATGGAAGCAGAGGAGGAATCTGAGACCCCAGGCAGGCACAGACAACCCCCAGCAAGGTCTGCCGGACTTCAGCAGCACTCAGACCAACAACCTCCCCCAAAAAACATCCCTTCTCTTGGCCACCACCACCCGTGGCTGTGGTTACACCAGGAGCAGGAGGTTCTGGCACCTTCCACTGCCCTGGGATGGCAGAGCAGAGGGGGGTTTGCTCACCCTAATGAATTTAAAAGCCTCTTGGGAGGGCGAGCGTGCGTGTTGCTCCTGCAAGCCCTGCTCCAGCGTGAGGTTCCCTGCAAGGCAACACTCCCGAAACACCCTGGAAGGAGAATGGGAACGTTTCAGGAGGTGAAATCTAAACACTGCTTGGGAAGGAAACACCTTCTGACTGGGAAGGTGGAAGCAGTTGCTGAGAACGGGGCATTTTGGACACTGGTGGGACCAAACCTGCATCGAAGCCACTCTGGGGACTCGGGAGGAGGCGATGGCACTTGGCTCCTACAGGAGACACCATCTAGGTCAAGGCCTCCTTGGCTTCCCTTCCCTGAACCACCAGCAAAACCACCCTGAGAAGAGCAGAGGGACAGAACTGGGCTTCAGGAGAAACCTTCCCACACAACATCAAAGCAATGATTCTTATCTGCTCCTTTTGCAGAGCTCAGGACTCTCCAGCCCGGGCTGCTGACCACCGAGGTCGAGCCTGTGGCAGCAGCTTTGCTTTCCCAGCCAAGTTCTCTCCCATCAAGGAGCCCCTGAGGACTCTGCAGACCACAGCCTGGAAACCACCATCACAAGATGCTCCTGGGAGACACCAGGGAAGAGAACCCGGGCGGATCTTGTGCTCCAGCTCCTCCAGGCAGCACCCCAGCCCTGGAGCACGGGTGTGCACGAGGCCTCTCCGTGACATTTCCACAGCAGTTCACATTTTGCCAGGGCAGCTCTGAAGCCCAGTGAAAGGAAACTCTTCCCCTTGCCTCTTATTTCACCTGGCAGTGCTTCCCCAGCGTTCAGACTGGTGCCCAAGGGAAGGAAACAAAACCAAAAAAGGCACCAGGAGACACCAGGCACCAAGGTCCAGCCCAGCCCGAGCTTCTCCTCCCCATCAGGAGCTGCTGCCACCAAGGTGATGGGGACTGACCTGCTGGTTTTGTTATCTTGAGACAAAGAGAGCAGGAGCAGAGGGTGTTAAAAAGATGGGGTTTGTTTCAAAGCAGATGGTTTGGGTTTTTTCTTCTTCTGTTTAAACATCTCCAGCTCTCCCACCCATCCTGGGGGTTCAGCAGAAGCATCCACACAGGGGTTGATGAAAAGGCTCAGTTTGTCTCCAACTGCACAGCCCAGCACACGAGGGTTCTTCCTTTCCCCACTGCTGTTCTCTCCCTCCATTTGTAGCTTCTCACTCCAAGAGACCCAAACAATTCCCAGACCTCATCTTCAGCCTTCACGGGGAGAATCCCCTCCTTCCCCACGCCTCAGCAGAGGGGGAGATGCTGGCCCGGGGTAAAACGTGTGCAGGAGAGAGGAGGATGGAGCCTGGAGAGGCTGAGGTGGAGCCAGGAGGTGTGTTTGAGAGGTGGGGACCCCCTCCTTCCTGTGGACCCTTCTGGACTTCTCTGGAGCAGAACCATCCCTTTCTGTCCCAAAGTGGCTACAGAAAATCAAGGCTTTAGAGCCAGGAGAGGTGAAGTTTCATCTCCTGGGGGAAACCAACCCTCACCCCATCCCATTTCCAGTGGGGTTGTTCCACCACGGGGAGCAGCCGGGGCTGCTCGGAGGGTTTTGGATGGAATGATGGAGACAATCCTCTGCTCCAGTGGGGCACAGCACCCCCAACCCTCCCCAGCACCCTCAGATCCCATCAGGTTTCCACCCCACAGAGCTCAGGAAGAGGGAGAACAAAAAACCCTTCATCCCCACCATCATTTTTGTTTGTTTGTTTGTTTGTTTCACAGGGAGCTTCCCCGCAACCGGAGCGAGCGCCCGCTGAGCTCTTCCTCCCTGTCAAGATTAGTTATGATTGTCATTCAGGGTGATAATCAAGAACTAAATTAGCTTTCATTGTCTGTCTCCAATGCCCTCAACACCCACAAACACACCACCAGCTAAGAAGATTAGAGAGCACGCCAGGGCTGTGTTGCAAAACCAACCTCCCAAAGCCAGAGGTCGGAGCCAGACCCGGGCCAAGGATGGAGAGAAGGGAGGACAGGACTAGGAACAGCCCTGGGACACCCCCCCAGCTTCGGAGAGGAGACCCCCTCCCCTCCTAAACCCACTCAAGACACCACAAGAGATCTGCCAGGGGCTTCTCCTCCAGCCCCACCGCCCACCCCCAGGACCCCCGGCCTGGGTTTCGGTGCCGAAATGGGTTCCGGATGGGCCCCTGTGCCACCCCCACCATTGTGTGCAGGGTGCTCTGAGGAAAGGAAGGGAAACCAGAGCTATTTTTGGAGTCTGGTTTTATTGTTTTTCTACTCCCAACTCACAACCCTGTGAAGAGTTACTCGCTGGAGTTGGATCTTAACCCATCCAGGGAGAATCAGCATCCTCCTCCTCCCTGCAGGGACACGAGGGGGGGGTTTGGATCTTTGTGCTGTAGCTGAGATTTTTTTTCTTTTTTTCTTTTTTTTTTTTTTGATGGGTGGGGGGGTTTGATTTAGGAGAGCCAGGCTACCAAAACCTGGGGCTGATGTTGGAAAAAGGGCAAGAAGCAGCTTGGGAGCACTGCAAGGAGACACAGGGGCGAAATCTAAAGTGATTTCTCCCAGGAGATGGGAAGCAGCAGAGAAAAGCAAGAGGAAATCTCCCCCTCCTCAAGTGAAGAATTCAACCCCTTCTTCTGCACAGAAATAAAGAAATCAAAGCACCCAGGTATTTGGGTCAGATGGGAGAAAGCCAAACCCAGCAGCTCACTAGCCACGGGCTAGTCAGGGCAGATCTCTGCTGGGCCCAAACACACTCTGCTGTCCTTCACAGCCTGCAGCCCGCACAGACTGGCAGGCAGAGCATTCCTGCTGCTCTGAAATCCCTGTAATTAATAAGTAATTGAACTTAACCAGCTCAGCACGAAGTACAAATAACATCAGGAACGGGAGGGACCAGAACCAGACCCCAGAACCACAGGAGGAAGGGGAACACACAAAGAGAAACCCACCCAGGGAGGGCTGAGGCTGCAGAAAGCCCCCCAGGAGGTTGACTTCAAAGTTTAAAAGGTTTAGGTTTGTTTTGTGGGGTTTTTTTTTTTCTTCCTCTGGAGATAAAGGTTTTCCAGGCTCACAAGGGGATCCTTGCAAAGCCCTGGATGATCCATGGAAACCTGAGCAGCAGATCCCATCCCCACACGGGTGTTCCCATCCCTGCTGCCTTCTGCAAAGCTGAAGACCCCCAGCACCCCTCCCTCACCCCAAAGCACCCCCAGGAGGGGCTGAACACTCACCCAGGGTCCCACTCACCCCAACCCCTTCCACCTCACTCTCTGCATCCCCTCCTTTCCCATCTCCTCATCTCCAGGGATCTCTCTCCCTGGTGAACAGCTTTTCTCCAGGAGCTCAGAGCTTTTCCCCCTCTCCCAAGCAGAATCCCACCCGGGGATGCAGATCCCTGGCTCTGGCTCCTACAGATGGTTCTGCTTCCTGGGAGCCCTTCCCTGCTCCATGATCCAAGGGATTCCCCACCTCAACACCACCAAAAAAAAAGCCAAAGTAGGAGGGGGGGAGAACCAGAACCTCCCTGGGGATGAGCTGCTGAAGGAGACCCCAACCCAGAGGGGCTCTGTCCTGAGGCTGTGACCCCCAAGCCCCCCACAGCCCCACAAGGAAGGGGATCCTGGTAAAGACCCTCCTCAAAAGGGTCTGCCTCAGCTTCAGGGAGCTGGGAGACCCCCCCCAAAACCCCTCAGGGAGGAAGATGCTGACCCACAACTCCTTAAACCCCTCTAGGTGAGGGCAGCACACACCCCCTCGCCATAAAGGGGGTGACAGGGTGGCCCAGACCCTCCCAAGGGGTCCCCAAAGACCCCGCTGAGGGGGAGCCAGACTCCTTCGGGGCTCCCAGGGCAGGAACCACCCCCCAACCCCCCAGTAAGGGCTCCCCCAACCCCAGCCCCCCATACTGGGGACCCCACAGCAGGACCCTCCCCTGGGGGGCTCTGCCCAAAGCCCCCCGGGGAGAGGAGACTCACGCAGCCCCCCCAAACCCTCAGGGAGGTCCAGCACCCCCAAATCCCCCCCAGCCCCTCTGGTCCCCCATAACACCCCCCAAGCCGCACCCAGACTCCCCCAGAGGACCTCAGGACCCCTCAGGACCCCCCAAGCCCCCCGCTCCCCCCTCCCTCGGGGCCCTCCCGCACCAGCGGGGGTGGGCACCCCCTTTTCCCACCCCCCCCCAGCCGTGCCGGGCGGCAGCGGGGCAGCGACCCCCCCGTACTCACACCTCCAGGATGCGGTCCCCTTTGCGCACCCCGGCCCGGTCCGCAGCCCCTCCGCCCAGCACGGCGCTGACATGCTGCAGCGGGGCGTACAGCTCCCCGTTGATGCTCCGCAGCTGCCCGCCTTCGCTCACTTGACCGCGGACGTTGAAGCCGTAACCGGATTCGGATTTGACGATACGGACCACGCGGGGGCCTCCCGGTCCTGCCGGGGCCCCTTCCCCGCCGCCGTTGCGGTGCGGAGCGGCCGCCGAGCGCGGGAGCCCTTCGCCCTCCTCGTCCGCCATCTTGGCGAGCACAGCCGCCCCGAGCCGGCCCCCGGCGCGCCCCGCCGGCCACCGTAGGGGGATCCCTCCCGCCCGCGGGGCACGACGGGAAATGTAGTCCCTTCCGCGCCTCCCCTCCACGCCTCGGCCCGAGGGGCGCGGGGGATGCCGGGAGTTGTAGTCCGGAGCGGGCGGGCCGCCGAGGGCCTGCTGGGAGTTGTAGTGGCGGCGGCAACGCGGTCGCCGTGGCAACGGGATGGGAGAAGGGGCTGAGCCCGGCGGCGGCGCGCTGTGACGTCACTGCCATGACGTCACACGGCCTCAGAAAGCAAGAGGCGGCAGAGAGGCTGCCCCAGGGGCTGGGGAGAGGGAGCTGCTCCCCAAAGCCCTCTGAGGGGGCTCCCCCCCCCTTGGCCCCACTGCCATCCCCAGGGGCCTGGAGCTGAGGAGGCTCCAGGGAGGCTTCAGAGCGACCTTCCCGAGGCTGAGGGGGCTGCAGGGAGGTTGGAGAGGGGCTGTGGGGTGATAGGAGCAGGGGGTTGGGTCAGAAAAGGTTTAGGTTGGGTGTCAGGAAAAAGTTCTTTAACTGGAACAGTGGCCCAGGCTGCCCGGGGAGGGGGTTGAGGCCTCATCCTTGGAGATGCTCAAGGTGAGGCTCGAGGAGGCTCTGAGCACCCTGATTGGGGTGAGGATTGGGTGAGCTGGAGAGGTCCCTTCCAACCCAAACCCTTCTGTGCCTCTTGGATTCCATCCCACAGCAGCCAACCCCCCCAGGAGCCAGCGTGGGGTCCCGTGGAGCAAAGGAGGAGGAAGATTTCACCCAGAATCTGAGCAGAGGGAGAAGCAGCCTGAGCAGCAGATCCCCCCCAGCTCCCTTCCCCCTCTCCACATCCATTCAACGTCCAGCAGCCGAGGGGTTAAGGCACATTATTTCTGTATTAACACACCGGGTACAAACGCCAACAACTTTCCTCTAGGTGTGCCCGAGCTCCTTCCCAGGCACACACCCGACAGGTAAGGACTGGCAAAGCCCCGAGGAAGCTGGTTGGTATTTTCCAGTTCAAACATGGGACAGGCAGTCCTCACCTGAGCTCCCGTGGAGGTGGCCAAGCAGCCATCGTGCCTGTCACCACATCATTGGAAGACACCAATAATTTATTGAAATAAATACGGGGTAAACAAAACCCAAGCAGCCTCTGGGGTGAAACACTACACGCACCTCGGGTACAGTTTCCCTAACGCCCTCGGGAGGAGCTCGGTGACAACGCTGAGGTTTTTCTGGCCTTTGCCAGAAGTCCAGAGGAGCCAGATACCAGCTGGAGGTGGGAAGTGGAGGCTCCCAACGGGTCAGGCCTCGGGCTTTGGTGCGGGAAGGAGTCTGGTTTGAAGGGGGATTTGTTTTCTTCTGTTGTGAATCATCCTTCGTTTGGTTGGTTGAATCCAGAAAAGGTCAAAGCCCGGGGCACTGCTTGGTGAGCTGAGGAGAAGGCTCTGCTCCCACCAAACCTTTTCAAGAAGCAAAAGCAGAACAACCTCAGGAGTGACCAAGGGAAAGCCAGCCCGGCTCTGCCACCGCATCCACCCTGGGATTCAGAGGTCCCAGCCTCCCAGGTGGCATCCTCAGGACCCAGAGGGACAGCGATGTGGGACCTTTGGCCTCATCCTCCTCATCCTCCTCCTCCTGCCAGGACCACCCTGGCTCCCTCTGCCCTTGGCTGCCGTGGTTTTCCAGGGCTCAGCCCTCCAGCAGCTGCTCCGGGCAGACCGGGGGAGGGCAGCCAAGCAGGGAAATCCAGTCAACCAGAACAAAGGGGAAGAGTCTTCAACTGGGACCGGACCTCAGAACCTCAGGTTTCCACCACTCGGATCAGAGGCAGCGGCTTGGGACCCGACAGCCTTTGGCTGTGAGGAGAGAGAAAGGGATTTGTTTAGATGGATGGATTGGATAAAGGGGGAAAACCCACCCCAGCCCCAGCCCCAACTCCCCCCAAAACCACCCAGGGGATGGATGGAGGGAGAGAGGCAGAAACAGAGAAACATCCCCCCTGAACCCCCAGACTGCAGCTCCCACCACCCTGGATCAGAGCCCTGGAGCTGAGGTGAAGCCTCAGATGAAGCCCCCAGGTCCCCCCAGCACCCGGAGGGTCCCTGCTCCCCACCCACCTGCTGACATATTCCGACTTGGAGCGAACCCTGGAGCTGTGACCCCCCCGGCTGATTTGCTTCTCGATCAGGTGCTCGATGCGGTCGTGCATCTCCAGGTTCTGCAAGAGATGGAGCTGCTGTCAGCCAGGGCTCCTCTGGGTTCACAGAGGGCTGAGCTCACACACCACAAGGAAAAAAAAAAAAAGAGGAGGAGGAGGGAAGAGGAAAAAAAAACCAAAAAGCCAAGAATGCCAATGCAGGCTGGGCTAGTTCTCCAAACAAAAAAGGGAGGGAGGGAGGTTTGACACTTGTTAGAGTCCTGGAGGCTGGAATGCCATTTTAATTTCTGACACGCAGGCAGCCAGCTGCAGCTTGGTAAGCAAGAAAGGTTTTGCTGCCAGAGAATGTGCTTGATGAGATGATTTTGGACTCAGCTCAAATCTGCAGCTGCTCCTGCAGCATCGGAAACACCACCCCCAGAAAGCCCCAGTTCCCTCCATCCCAGAGCAGGCTCTGACCCTGGGCACCCCCAAACCAACCCCACTGAGACCCACCTCGGCCTCCAAGTAAGCAACTTTCTCCTTGAGCTCCTGGATCACACCATCTTTGGCCTGAATCACCATTTTGGAGTTCTGGAGCTGGAAGAAAAAAGGTTCAGGGTAGCTGAAAATCCCTCGGGTGTGTGGCTGGGGAAAGGCTGAGGAGGGAGGGCAGCTCCTCCTGCCTGCAAACACCCACAGTGAAAACAAAATAAAACCCAAACAATAAAAACCAATCCAGAAAAAAAAGAAAAAACAACAACAAAAGCCTCAAATTAAATCTGAGAACGAAGCCTGAGGAGAGGGATGAGATGCTCGAGCAGGATGAGATTTCAGGTGCTGCTGTTTGCACCGAGTCCTTTTTTTTCCTCCTTTTCCCTTGGTTTGAAGCCCCCTCCTGGCTCTGGCCCCAGCCCCAGCCTCTCACCTGCTCGATCATCTGTCTGACTTTGCGCTGCTGGCTCTTCAGCATGTCATCCAGGTGGTGGATCTTCTCCTTCAGAGTGGCCACCTCCTTCTCCAGCTGGGCTGACCTGGGGGAAGGAGAAGAGGATGAGCTGCAGGAGCTGTGGGATGGCTGCACCCATCCCAGCCATACCCACAGCAGATTTATTTTATTTTTTTTATCAGCCAGGACTCCTCTGCACTTTTGGGCCAGACGAGGTAAGGAGAGGCAGAGACAGAACCTATTCAAACAGGAGCCACAAAGACTGTCAAACCACAGGAACATCAGGAAGAGTCAGGCCACAAACAAGGCCTTCCAGAAACGAGCCAATTAGCCCCTGGAGCAGGAGGCTGCTGGGCGGAACCAACCCCAACGTTACGGGGAAATTCGGCGGCTCCGGAGGCTCCGGACCTGCCCTGAGCTCCCAGCGAGGCCACCGGAGAGCCCGGGGCAGGCTCTGCTCTGGAGCTGAGGATCTCTGGGAGCCGAGCAGAAGCTCCAGGAGGGCCGTGGGGATGAGTCAGCCCTGGGCAGAAGGGCGCTGCTGCTGTTTTGCAAGCCGGAGCGGAGCACGCCCTGCCCAGGAATCTGCAGTCATGCCCCAGCGAGCTGACACCCCCAGAACTGACACCCCGAGCCCCGGGCCAAGCCTCACCGGTCCTGTTGGGCCAGCTTGTCACCTTCCACGCTCCTCAGCCGCTCCAGCTCCGCTTCTCCCCCTTTCATCTTCAGCACCAAACTCCTCTGCTCCTGCGGCGGGCAGGGGATGGGCTACAAGTCCTGGCAGATGCTGCTCACCCACCAAACCAAACCCAAACTCTCCCAACACCCCCCAGGGACAGCCCGGCCGCCTCCCACCCCCCCCAAACCTGCGGGTTCTTTTCACCAGTGTGAAATTGACACGGGAGAGACAGACAGAGAGACAGGGCAGCCGCAGAGGTGACCGCCAGCTCCCCGTCCCACTCCTTTACCCCCAGGATACGGGCAAGGCACCAGCCCAGCTCCTTCCCTGCCCTCCCCTCCCTGGGCCAGATGGCTTCACCCTCCTGCTGCACTGTTAGATTGGTGACTTTAAAGGCATTATGGGCAGGCCACAGCTAAAAAAATAATATTAATAATAAAAATATATATATATATATTCAAAGCTGGAGGTGGTGTTAATACCCCTAACGAGAAGAAGAACCGGGTGGTTGTCTGCACCAAGAGACCTGGAAGAGTTTGCACAGCCCAACCAGATCTTCTAGACCTGAGAAATTGGAGGCTAAAGCAGCAACAGGCTCTGGGCAGCAGGCAGAACCTGGCTGGGAAGTCAAAGCCTCCATCTGCTGGGTCCCACCAGCAGCTCTGCTCAGCCCAGCAGCCCCACCATGACCCTGGTACCTTCTCCATCCCTGCCAGGAGCCTCTGCAGCTCCTCCACCTCCACCTCCTTCTCCAGCGTCCTCCTCTCCGCTCTCCGCAGGGCAGCGTTCGTCTGCTCAGCTTCCTCCCGGTACTGCGAGACCGTGCGCTGCCAAGAGACACAGAACCTTCAGCCCTGGAGCCACCAGACAGACACCAGAGCCACCAGACAGACACCAGAGCCATCACCAGAGCCCCCAGAGCCCTTCTCCTGAGCGATATCCCAAAGCCATCCCAAAGCAGGTGGATTTGGCTGCCCACAGTCACCCCTCGCAGCTGAACAAAAACCCCCCCCAAATGTCCTCAAACCACTCAAATGTCACCAACTTCCCCCAGGAAAGGACAGATGTCCTCGGGGCACGTGCCACCACTGCTGGGGGGTGATGTCCCTGTGCTGGAGGGAGAGGTCACTGCTCACAGTCACCAGGATGCTGTCCCCCATCCCATGGTGGGGAATCCCCCCGGGGGTTCCTGGGACCTGTTTGGTCAGCAGGACAGGATGTGAGCCAGGATGCCACCACTGCCACCAGTGAGGTGACACCATCGTGCCCAGCCCATCCAGGATATGAGCAGACACTTGAAAACACACGGAAGGGGACAATTAACCACCAGGGCTGAGGAAGGGAGGAGGGGACAGGAGGTGGTGGCTTTGTCAGCACCGCTGGCCAGGCACAGTGACCCGTGTGGGCTGCTCACCCCTCCTGGCAGCCAGCAACCCCCAGACGAAGCCAGAGCTGGAAAGGAGGGGAAACCACCTCCCTACCAAGCTGCTGCTTTTGGTTTATTTGGTTTCTAACTGGTTAAAAGTGTTTGTGTCACCAGTGTGTCACCAGCTCTGGTGTCTTTACCCAGCGCACACCGAGGCCTGCGAGGAGCAGCCAAACACCTCCAGCACCCCTGTGCCCAGGAGCTCCTCAGGCTTCCAAAAAGAAAGGAAATTTTAAAAAATGGCACTTTCCCAGGGGAGAAAGAGGCAGAGCAGTCACCTCAAAGGCTTTCCTCTCCAACTGGTGCCTCCTCTCAGCCTCCTGCAGCTTGGTCAGCAGCCTCTTTGCCGTCTGCCGGATCTTCTCCACGTCCTCACCAGAGCAATCCTCCTCCTCCTCCTCCTCCTCCTCCTGCCAAGATGGGAACGGGCCGGGGTGAGCCCCAGGAGGCATCAAAGGACCCTCCACCCCACCGTGGGCTGGTGACAAAGCCTCAGAACGTCCCTGCTCAGCTTGGGAGGAAAAATGAAAGGCGCTCCCCGTCCTCACCTCCCACACCCCAGTGACAGCTTAACAGCCCTCCAGAGAAGGTGGCAGCATCCTCCGGGTGCCACCCAAGCCCTGTTTTGTGGGATGCCAACCTCGGATCCACGCTTGGGCAACCTGAAACCCCGCCACGTGAGCCAGGGCTGCAGCCACCCAGCCCGAAACCCCAGCCCAGAGCATCTGTCCCAGCCAGGGGCAGGACCAAGGGCTGGAGAAACCTTCACCAGCTGCAGACTCCTGTTGGCTAAAAAAATGCTGGCGGGCAGAGGTGTAAAAAAACCCCATCCTGTGCATTTTTAAGGGTTCTGCTTCTGATCTGACCCTGGAGCCAGACAGGTTTGCAATCACCTGCTGGGAGGGAGGCACCAAACTGCACCCCAGATTTCTCTTTCCTTGGCACTCAATTCCCCACTCCCTACCTGCTCCTCCCAGGAGTCACCACGCAGCTTCTGGGGGTACAGCCAGCTCCCATTCTGCTTTTCCAGGGCCACCTAGGCAAGCAGGGGACAGAGGGACAGTGCTGTGACACCAGCCTGGTGCAGCGGGGGGCACGCGGGCGGGCGGGCAGCCGGGTCGGGGGCACCGCAGCCACGCGGGGGGGGGTCCCACAGAGGAACATGCAGGTAGCCAGCCAACAAGTTCTGCTCCCTGCCTCCTCCTTACGTGCCGGGGTGGGGGGGAGGTTTGAATTTCTGCCTCTCTATGTCGCCAGCACCGCTTTCACTCGTGACCTTGAAGGCCCCTTCTGGCGTTTTCCAGACCCGAAGCTGACATCTTTTTAATAAGTCAATGTCATTCCACGCCCCAGCAGTGCTCCCGTTACCTGTGCGTGCTGTTTATCTCCTTGTCTGTTCTCAAGTTTACTACTTAAGTCTTCCCGCAGCTTCTTCAAAGAACTTCTAGCCTGGCAAAGGCAATTGGATTTAGCTGGGGCTGCAGGGGCAGAGTCGCTCAGCCCAACAAGAACCAAAAACGCCGGCGCCACCGACGGCTCCTCTGCCAGCCTGACCCTCTGCTTCCACTACAACCCTGCCTGCCAGCAGCACCCTCCCTGGCAGACCCCATCCTCACGAGGAGTCCCAAAAAAAACCCAAAACAAAACAAAGAAACGAAAAAAAAAGGAAAATAAGCAAGAACCTGGAGGTGCCACTCTGGGGAGCGCCGAGGCCCTCGCTGCTCCGCAGGACGCCGACAAGCACGGTCTTGACTTGCAGCTCCTCGAATTAGTCAGAGCAAGCAAGCCAGGGGAATGATTTATAGGCTTCTTCTCCAGCAAACGCTGCCCCAGCGCTTCCCAAAGAATCTCAGAACAGGACCTGCCTGGCTCCCTCCCTACCCCTGGATTTTGGGTGCCCCAGGCGCTGGGGAGAAGCCGTTTGCCGGAGAGCGGGCAGCGGCAGGACGAGCGGAGAGCTCGAGGTGCAGCTCTCAGTCCCCTTCACCCAGGGATTGCAACCCAGCACCCTGATCCAGGTGGATCAGGACATCCCAGGGGGGAGGTTTACACCCCAGCCCAATGCAGGGACTTCTCTCGGGTGGCACTGCCATCTGGTTCAGCTCACTCCCTGGTTTTCAGGTGCAGGACGGAGCCGTGCCGTGGTTCAGCTCTCCTGGCAGGGCCCTGCAAAGCCCCTTTCAAACTCTGGCTGTGTGGAAGCTCAGCCCAGCAGAGCTGAAGCCCCAGGAGAGGGAAGGATCATGCAGAAAAACTGCAGCATCCCAATAAGGTCGGGGTGAGCAACACCCCCAGAACGCAGCCCTCAGGCAGGAGGCAGCAGGAACAGACTGCTCTCTTTTGGGGGGAAAAAAGGTGGTTTTGGCAGAGGAATCAGCAGAATGACATCAAAGCCCTGGATTCTACCCTCCCAGATCTGTCCCTCACTGCTCCCCGCGGCCAGCACCCAGCACAGAAACTCCCCCACGAGAGCAAACCCACATTGGAATTATTATTTTTCTTTTTCTTCCCTTTTTTTCTCTTCGGCTGAGCGAAGCTGCCCGGGCCAGAACATTCAGGCAACCCCTCCCGTGCCTTGCAACCAAACTCTCCAAAAATAACATCCCCACCAGGAGAGGAGGGAAGGGTTAATCTTTCCAACAGCCTCATCATCCAGTTTACTTTGGGAGATGAGACATACCAAAGAAACTGCCTTTTAACAAGAGGCTCCGGTTGTGCCGCACCCAGGCACGCAGGGGACAGCCTTGGGGGAAAGTCATCACGCAATTCTCTTCAAATTCAGTCCATATAGCAGAGCAATTAGTCAGGCTGAATTAATTTATGGAGCTTGATTAGACTGCTGCCCTGCACAGGCAAGTCAACAAACTGGAGAGTTGGGCTCCGCTGCCACTTTGCCGGAGTGGTTGGGGCTCAGCCGGGGCTCGAGCGCCGCAGCCGGCGTGGGCAAAGCCCCCCGGGGGGAAGCAGAGCACCCCGGACCCCCGCCACGAGCCCCCTGGGTCAGCCAGAGCCCCTCCCTGCTTGGAAACTACCTCTTGGATGTAACGAACTTCACTCTTGAGCTGGTTGAGATGCTCCTCGTGGTTCACGCCGCCCTCGGCGCGTCCCTTGAGATAAACCTGCCCGGGAGAGACGGTGGGGACATCAACCCCAACTGTCCCAGCCACGTTGTCCCCTTTGTCACACCTTCCCCTGCATGGCCCCCACCCCAGGATCATCCCACATCTCCCCCAGACCCACTGAGCTGCTGCCCCAAGCCCACCCAACCCCACTGGGGGCTTTCTGCCTCTTCTGTCACTCCTCACGAATTCCACCCAGGAGGCAGGGGGTACCTTGATGATCTCCTCGTCGCCGTTGTTGGATTTGATGCACTCGGAGGCCAGGGAGTGCCCGTTGCTGGCCCTGTTGGCCACCATGGCAAAGGCTTTTCCCACTGGCTGCGGGAGACAGGAGCAGCCGGGCTCAGCGGTGGGACTGGCCCGAACGGTTCACCCGGCTCCAGGCAAATGAGCACCTGGAGGAACCCCGGGGGAACCCCCAGAGGAAACCCCAGAGACAAACCTGCAGAGAGGAACCCAGAGAGGAACCCCAGAGAACCCCCAGAGAGGAACCCAGAGAGGAACCCAGAGAAGAACCCAGAGAGAAACCCAGAGAGAAACCCAGAGAGGAACCCAGAGAGGAACCCAGAGAACCCCCAGAGAGGAACCCAGAGAGGAATCCAGAGAGGAATCCAGAGAGGAACCCAGAGAGGAGCCCCAGAGAAGAACCCAGAGAACCCCCAGAGAGGAACCCAGAGAGGAACCCAGAGAGGAACCCAGAGAGGAGCCCCAGAGAAGAACCCAGAGAACCTCCAGAGAGGAACCCCTAAAGAGGAGCCCCCAAAAAGGAACCCAGAGAAGAACCCAGAGAACCCCCAAAGAGGAATCCCTAAAGAGGAACCCGGCCCCAGGCACGGTGCTGGGAACCCACACCAAAGCGTTGGGCAGCCCAGGGATCCGTCCTCCCCCAACCACCCGCTCGAGTCAACTCCCAAACTTTGTGTTTCTGACCTCAGCCCAGCCCAGGGGTGCAGGGGGTGACCCACCTTCTGCTTCTGCTCACGCCTCTCACCCGGGACCTCATTCGGCAGCGTCAGCCTCAGCACCTTCACGCTCTCCTGAAACCAGAGGCAGGTTGCAGTTTTTATAATTCCCTGAAAGATTTCCCCACATCCAGCTCCAGGGCTGAGGGAAGGCACGGGCTCCTTTCCATCCATCCCTCCTCTGCCAGGAACCGTGGCAACACCAACAGAGGCATTCCAGCCACCTCCAGAGAGCTCCAGAGGGGGTGTCTGGAATGGACCGAGAGCCCCAACACCACACACAGACACCCAAAACGCTCCTCAGGGATTCCCACCCTCCCTCAACACCAACACCCACGGCACAGCCCCCCCGGACTGACCTCACCGGTGCCGCGGCTGCCGGCGCTCATGGTCCTGATCGAGGCCCCCGAGGTCGGGGCTGCTCGGCACCGCGGGAGGTGGTGGGGTAGATTCTGGGGTAGGTTCTGGGGTTGGTTCTGGGGTTGGTTCTGGGGCAGGTGCCCGCCCCTCGCCACACCTCGGCCACGTCAGCCTCCCGCTCTCCCAACTCAAGGTCGAGGTGTTTCTGCCCGGGCTCCCAAGCTCTCTCCCAGCCTCCCAACTCCCAACAAACCATTTCTGTTTCCCTAAAATGTTTGTGCAGCTGCTCACCCCGGCTCCCGGGGAGCCCAGAGCCCTCCTACAGACAGCAGCCAGGCCCCAGCTCCCCAACCCCCCCTGGTAAACAATTATCCAAGAGAAACTTCCGTGGCGCTCGGCAGCCCTGATGGTTTAACCAGATACTTGTCTGCAGCTTCTCCTCCAGGGAATGTTTTCCTCAGCAAGACCCAAGGAGCTGGAAGCTCCGGCGGCTCCGTGGGTTCGGAGAGATGCAAGAAGCACTTGAGGAGGGGGGAGAAGAGCTCACGGCTTCCACCAAGCTTTGCCCCCCAGTTTTGTGAGCACAGAGCAGCGTCTCAGTCCCTTCCTCCCTCCCTCTCTCCCTCTTTCCCTCCCTCTCTCCCTCCCTCCATCCGCGCGTCCTTACTCGCAGCTTTGTTTACAACCATGAGGATCTCGTACTCGCCCAGGGTGGGACCTGCCAAGGAAATCGCTCGCCCGGAGAAGATTTGGTGCCATGAGGAACAAGCACCGACCCATTTCCATCCCGGCAGCCAACACCCCCCCCCGGGTTGGCACGGGGACACTTTCCCTCCCAGCAACCCCCTCCCTAAAAAACAAAAACCACAACACGAAAAACAACAAAACAAAACAAAAAAAAACAAACCCCAACCCGCTCCAAGATCAACCCAACCTGGGCCAACACAAACCGGCTGCGGCAGGAAGCAAAGAGCACCCGGTGCCTTCCCAACCGGCACCGGCGCTACCAAAGCCGGGTCAACCAACCAGGAAACCACCCATGCAAATGCCGGTGGGGGAAGAAGGATCCAAATGTCTCCATCCTCCTCCACGCCGGTGGAGGAAGCAGAGGGATGGCTCCTGTCTCCTGTACTCCCCGAATCCCGGGGCACTTTGGGTGTGAAAACGGGGGTGAGCGGCATCGGTTGGGACAACCAACTGACTTCAGATCTTTGGGGTTATTTCTGCATCATCCGGCCCCAAAAAAAACCCCTCCTGGCCAGAGGGGAAGACACTGACTGCGCTCCCGGAACAGAGCCAAATCCCAACCACATCCTGGTTGGAAGAAGAGGACCCAGAGCCACCAATCCCCTTTTGCAACCATCCATCCATTCATCCATCCATCTGTCCCGACGGTTAAATGGGAACAGGCCTGACCTGACCCAGAGGGTATCGCCAAGGATCAGCAGCTCCGGTGCTGCCCGGCATTACCGAGGCTCTTATCACCGTAATAACCCATTAACCAAACGAGCCCAACTCTGCAATCTCTCCTTATAAGGCCGGGACGGCTGTGGGGAGCCAGGGCTCCCCGGGGGAGACTCAGAGCTGAGTCACCCGGCAGGGCTCAGCCAGGAGCCGGGCGGGAGCCGGGGAAGGCGCCCGAGCACCCGCGGTCCTTCGGCCGCCAACTTTTGGGGATCCCTCCAGTCGCCAAAACCCCAACCCCTGAGCGCCGTTGGGGGTCCCTTCCCATGGCCAAAGCTTGAGCCAAGAGCCGGATCATCGAACGCCGACGGCTTGGGGGGAACCTTTCCAGTCACCAAAACTCACGCCAAGAGCCGGATCGCCGAGTGCCACCGCCGGGTTCACCCCTTTGGCGGGCGCCGGGACGGCCTTGGGGCGCTGCCAGCCCCACCCAGGGCCCGTCCTGGTGGCGATGGCGCCAGTGGCAATGGCCTGGCTGGTGGTGGCCATGGCCCTGGCGGAGGTGACTGAGAAAAAACCGTGATGAGGAAGGGATAGTGCGAGGCCTGCCCATAACCCGGGCGGGTGAGCGCCAAACCCGGGGGTGCCGGCACCCCAGGAGCCTCTCGGGGGCCGCGTTACCCCAAAAATCCCATTATCCGGGAAGGGCTCGGGGCAGTGGGGCCCAGGAACCCCTAAAGCACGATGGGACCTGTGTGACCCCAACACCAACACCGGGGCTCCCCTGGACGAGGTTCCCACCCCCGCCTGCCCACACGGGGGTCACCGAGCCCCCGGGGTCCGACCCAGAGAGGGACCCAGCGGCGGGGAGACCCCCAGAGGGACCCCAGGGATCCCCGGACACGGCGGGGAAGCCACGCGGGTGGGTGCTGGCAGCGGGCCGGGAGCCCCCGGGGCAGGGGTGGGGCAGGGGTGGGGCAGGGTGGGGCAGGGGTCGGTCGGGGGTCTCACCGGGGTCTCTCCGTGGGGCCGCAGGTCCAGCACCGCGCACCAACCGCTCCGCCCGGTCATGGCCCCGCCGCGCCGCGCGGCCACCGCCCCGCGCTTTAAGCGACCACGCCCACCGGGAGACCACGCCCGTGGAGGAACCACGCCCATGTAAGACCACGCCCCTTCCCGGCACGCCGACCACACCCTCTCCAGCTGTGACCACGCCCTCTCCGCTCTAGCCCCGCCCATCGCCGCCTTGGCGCGCTGAGCGCGGTCCCGGTTCCTGCTGGGTTCCACTCGAATTCCACCCAAATTCCTGCCGAGTTCCAACCGGATCCGCGCCAAGGCCCCGCCAAGCCACAGCCAGCTCCGCCGAGCCCCTCCCCAGCGCTGTCAGTCCCAGTGAAACCATTCCAGCGCCTGCCCAGCAGTGTCAAACCACACCACGCCACGGTGTCCCCACAACGCGAGGTGGTGCCCCCCAAACCATCCCATGGCGTCCCCCAAACCATCCCATGGCGTCCCCACCCATACCAGGGTGTCCCCCAAACCCTGCCAAGACCGCTCCCTTCATACCTCGTTGGGGGTCTCTGGTCCCAGGGGCCATCCCAGCTCCACGGGAGGTGCCTCAGGGTCACTGCCCACACGCCGGGGTCCTGCCCCGTGCCGGTGCCGGGGTCCGGGCACTGCCAGGGTGGGTGTCCCCGAGCCTGAGTGGGTGTCCCCGTGGCTGGGTGGGTGTCCCCGTGGCTGGGTGTGCCACTGCCACCTCTCTCTGCCGGGCACTAATTGCCAGATGCCGGTGCGATGAGCTCAGCCGGCCTCAGGTCACCACCAGCCCCAGCCCTGCCGGAGCCACGCTGCAGCCTCCTGCGGTCACCGGGGCCACGCTCCGGCCCCGGGGTGGGGACAGCCCGGCCCTGGGGGGGGGTCAGGGCAGCGGGATTTGTGCAGGATGGAGGATATCGGTTCCCCCGGGGCTGGTGGCAAAGCTGGGGACTGGCCAGCCTCGGTCACACTCAACCACCAGAGCCAGCCTCTTGTCCCCGTGTGTCCGTCCCCCCCCAACCCCTGCGCTGCCCACAGGGGAAACTGAGGCACAGCAGGGCCCCTACCCCTCGCCGGGCCGAGCAGCCGCTGGGGAAACCGGGGCACAGGGTGGGGACGGCGGTTGACCTCGGCTCCGACACGCGTGTCCGGGAGGAGCCGAGGGCAGAACCGGTTGTGCCGGCCCGGTTTAGCTGCAGCGGGGACGCCGTGGGTGCGGGGCCAAGTGCCCGGCACGCTGAGCCTGGCATGGCCACGGGAGGTGGTGACAGAGCCAGGGCCCGTGGTGAGCAGAGAGGGGACAGGGCAGCGTCCACCCCCCCTCCGGCTCCATCCCCGTTACACAGCAATGGAGAGCAGGAGGGGAAACTGAGGCAGCAGGGACGGGGTGACCGTGGAGGGATGCACCAGCCCAGCCCCGCTGGAGGCCACGGAGGGGAACTGCGGGAACCATCTGCCAATCACGGCCACGGCACTCATTAGCAGTTGGCAAACTTCCCACCCTTCTTAATTAGCGATAACGGAGGATTTATCTCCAGGCCAGATCCAGAGGAACGGGGCAGGAGCTGAGTTTCCTGAGCGGGGCAGGAGCCTGGTGCCACCCAGCCCGAGGTTCTGGAGCCCAGGTCACCTCTCCAGCCCCGGGTGGATGAGGAGCTGTGGGCCTTAAAATGTCCATTTTTATTTAAAATAGCGCTTGAAGAGGGAGAGGGGCAGCGGGGGGGTGAAGGGCAGCTGTGTATAAAAATAAACTGGGGGGGCTGGAGCCGCGGGTGCCCCCGGACCCTCCGGCTGCCCCGTGGGAGCCTGATCCCCATGGGTCATGTCCTGGACACCGTGGTCACAGTGTCCTGGTGGGACCCAGCCACCAAGGGGGACATCAGCAGAAAGCCACGTTGCAAACACTCCCTGAGACCTGTGTGAAGATGAGGAGGCGAGACAGTGTCCGGGGGTTCCACCCCCCCGGCACCTTCCTTCGTGGGCCGGTTCTGGGGACAGGAGAGGTGTCAGCAGGAGCTGGTCTGGAGGTTGGGTTCGTTGAGCAGCGAGGCGATGGAGGAGGGGCCGTAGGCGCTGTCGAAGTCCTCGTCGGAGCTGAGCTGCTCGTCTTGCAGCGAGGAATCCGCAGCCGAGCGGGCGGCCTTGCGCCTGGGCAGGGAGCAGAGGGCTCAATCCCCATCACCGGGTGGCTGGGACAACCTCCCCCTTGTCCCCACCCTTGGGTTCCTACCAGGCCTCCTTTTCCAGCGCCTTGACCCGGTTCTGGAGCTGCTCGTTGAGCTCGTGCTGCTCCTCCAGCTCCCTCTGTGCCTTCTTGCGGGCGCCTTCCAGCCGCTCGATCTCCTCCTCGGCCTCGTCCACTTGGCGCTTCAGGGCCTTCACCCGCAGGCTCAGCTGAGGACAGAGGATCAGGATGCCCTGAAGACCCCGAGAGCGGGGGGTCCCAAGCCCCTCGGTGGCCTCGAGGGCCCAGCACCCACCTGGTCCTTCTGGTCGTTGACGTGTTGCCGTTCGTCATCGATCTGGATGCTCAGCTCCTTCACCTTCCTCTCCAGCTTGCGGTTGGAGGACAGCAGGAGGTTCTTCTCCCTGTGGTCAAGCAACGAGCCGTGACCCAGCTGATCCAGCACCCACCCAGGGACCCCCGGGGTTGGGGGGGGGGGGCTGCAGGCTGGTACCTCTCCTCCACCTGCAGCTTGTCCTGCAGCTCCTCCAGCCTTGCCTCCAGCTGCGGGACGTGGCCGCTGGGTTTGTGCAGCCCCTCCGAGCTGGCCAGGCGGCTCTTCAGCTCCTTGTTCTGTGGGGAGAGAAAAAAAACCAAACAACACCCCAAAAACCTCCTCTGTCAGCACAACCCCCCCACCCCGGGCTCCCCCAGGCACCGAAAGGGCTTGTGTAAATCCTGGTGGTGAGTCAGGTCCCAGAAACCCTTTCCCAAGGAGGAGACGTCAGGAGCTGGGTTGTATAACAGCAATTAGCGGTGCTGGCACCCGCTGGGGCACGAGGCAAGACCGGGATCTGCCGGGGACCAACGGGTGCAAGACACCCCCCAGCTCCACGATGCTCATCCCACCCTCAGCTCCCCAGTTCCTGCTCCCAAACCCCCTTGTTGGCCAAACCCATCCCACAAAGCACCCGGAGCCCCTCTGCCAGCCCGGTGGCCCCGTGGTGTCAGCTCCGTGTTTGTCTTGGCAGCGGGAACTCCGCACCGGGAACAAGAAGAGCTCCGGGAGCAGCGTTCCCACCGGACGGGGTTGGGTAACCACGGGTTTGGAGCACAAGCCCGGGCAGGCTGGCAGGGAGCCGCCAGGAAAGGGGGGAATCCCATGGGAATGCCACCCCGGGGGATGCCGGGTGGCTCCTGGAATGCTCCCCACCGTGGCTTGGCCGTACCTGCCTCTCCAGGGAGACCTTGTCACATTCCAGGTCCTGGCGCGTGGAGCGTTCCTGGAGCAGCTCCGCCCGCAGCTGCTCGATCTGGAGACAAGGACAGGGACACACGTGGGGTTAGGAACACACGTGGGGTTTGCTGCCATCACCCAGCACTGGGGGCACCCCCATGGCACTGGGGCTGTGGAGCATGGGGGGACTCGGAGCACCCACAGCGCCCATCCCACTCAGCTGAGCCCCCCGGGATTGCCAGGAGATCCCACCCTGTCCTCACAAACACAAAACCCACTTTCCAGGGATTTCTTTAGTTTTTCCTTGTGCTGAGCACTGATAATTTCTGCTCGTGCCCAAACCAGTTTTTCTGACACCCGCTAAGGACTCCTGAAGGGGGGTTTCACCCCAGTGGCCCATTTGGACCTGTTACCCAGCACTGTTCTGCTGGACTCAGGGGGGTTCTGCCACAGCAGTGCCTGCTCTACCTGATCTCTGCTCCGGTTCACCCTCTCTGTCAGCAGCTCTACTGTTGTCCTCTCCTCATCCAGCTCCACCTCCAGGTGTTTGGACTTCTCCTGCCAGGGGATGGGAGCAGAAGGGTCCATTTGGACTGGGCACAGTTTGCTCTAACAACTCTTCCCAGCAAAACCCAGCCAGCCCCGGGGGGCAGGGGAAGGGGGATGCTCAGGTGCCAGGCATGGCACCCACCACCCCATCAGGGTAGAACAACCCCCAGAGCAACAGCCTGCAGCGAGCAGACAAGAACAAAAAGCTGAGACAGGACAGAAGCTGAGCTGGCAATTAATAATGATAATTAATAACTGCTCTTCCGCAGAGGCTGCGGGGTGGAGGATGCCGGGCGAGCTCTGCCCCTTGCTGTCAGCACCCAGCACTGCAGGAGCAGGGTGGGTGGTTTTGGGGTGCTGGGCAGTGCTCCCCACCTCCAGGGCCTTGACGTGCCGCGAGCGATCGTCCTGGGAGCGCTTCTTGGTCTCCAGGTCCTGCTCCAGGTTGTGCAGGCGCTGCAGCAGAACCTCCCTGTCCAGCACCGCGCTCTCCCGCTCCTCCTGGCTCTCCTGCAGCGCCTGCTTCAGCCGGGACACCTGCGCCCACGGAAGGAAAAGGTGTCCCCCACGTCAGATGTGTCCCCAAGAGTCCCTGCAAAGGGAGGGAGGGGACGGTGTGGGGACCCGGTGCCCGCCCAGCCCTCGCCACACCTCATCCTGCAGCCTCCCCATGCTGAACTGCATCTTCTCCACCTCAGCACCCCGATCCTTGGCCTGCTTCTGGGAATCCGTGATCTCCTTCCGGGACTTCTCCTTGAACTCCTCCAGCTGAGACTTCAGCTCGGCCAAGGAGCTGTGAGACTCCTCCGTCATCTGCTCCAGCTGCGGCACAGCGGGGACAGCTCAGGAGCAGCCCCAGACTGGTGGGACTGGCGGTGGGAGAGGACACCCGTGGGCTGGGGGGGACATTCTTGCCCCGGGGGCTCAGGAGCATCACAACCAGGGCTGCAAGGAGGACCCCAGACTCCTGCAGGAGCTGCCTGGGGAAGGGCAGGGGACAACGTGGCCTTGGGACATCGCGGGATGCCAGTGCCTGGATTTATGGAGTCTCTTGGGACATCAGGGAAGGATGAGTCCCATCCAGCTCCAAAGATCCACACCCATAGTCCCGGCTCCCTCCCCTGACCCATCTCAGAGATTTCCCCCCCCCAGGCACCCCAACCTCTTTGTTGAGCTTCTCGGTGGTGCGATCCAGCAGACGCTTCTGCTCCTCCAGCTCGCTCTTGGCGCGCTTGAGCTGCTCCTTCTGCCGCTGCTCCTCCTGGAAGGAGCTGCTCAGCTCCCGGTGCTCCTGGGCCAACCTGGACAGACCCCTCTGGGCCTCCTCCAGCCGCATCTCCAAAGACCTCTTGGCCATCAGCAGCTCCTGCTCCCGCTCCGTGGCTTCACCCAGGGTCTCCTCCATCTGCCTGCGCTCAGCCTGCCAGGAGAGAGCTCTGGAAATTCCTTCCTGGGACACGGGGACAGCTCAAGGAAGCTTCAGGATGGTCCCAGTACCTCCAGTTTGGTGACCTTCTCCTTGAGCCGCACTTGGGAGCCCTCCCAGTTCTCGCCCAAGCGCTCATACTCCTTCAGCTGCATCTCCATCCCCAGGATCTTCCTCCTCAGGTCATCGTTCTGCTCCTGCAGCTCCCGCAGGGTGGACTCCACCGCCTTCCTCGCCCGCTCCGACGCCTCCCGCGCGCTCTCCAGCGTTGCCTTCGCCTGCACGACACAACCATGGCACAGGGTGGACCCAGAGGCTGAGCTGGGGGAGTAGGGAGGGCTTGGGGGGCAATTTGGGCATTGGGAGGGTGGATCCGGGGCTGCAGGTTCCACTCATCACCTCATGGATGCAAAATCTGGGGGCTGGGGACAAGGCATGAGGGCAGCCCAGGGTGGGGATGGCTCCTTGGCTCCTTGGCTCACCTTGTTGGCCTCATCCCGCTCCTCCTGGAGCTGCTGCAGGTCCCCACGGAGCCGCTCCAGCTCCCCGTGGTGATTGGAGGTCTCCTCCTTCATGGTGCCCCGCAGGACCCTCAGCTCCCGCTCCCGCTCCTCCCGGCCCTGCTGCTCCTCTGCCAGCTCCCGCTGCACCTCCCGCAGCTCCTGACAAGCAGGGGATGGAGGGGTTGGGGACCCTGGGGGATGGACACTGGCCCCGGGGCTGTGTCCACCTCCCCCTCCTTGGTCACCCACCTTCCTGAGAGCCTCCAGCTGCCCGGGATCCACCGCGCTGCTCCGTGCCTGCTCCGCCTGCTCCCGGGCGGCCGCGAATCGTTCCTGCAGCTCCCGCAGCTCCTCCTCGAACTCCTCCCTCTCCAGCTTCACCTGCAGCAGCCTGGAGAGGAGCAGGATGAGGACACCCACAATTCACAACCATCTCCTCGAGTCCTACATCCCCGTTCCCAGCGTGTCCAGAGAGTGGCACCATCACCTTCCTCCCCATGTGCCCAGGGGAAGGGAAAGCCAGCCCTGGCCCAGCTCCTGGCCCACTTTAACAGGGTTTGGGGTAGAGATGCTGGATGGTGGGGGGGAGATGGAACCCCCAGAAAGGTGCTCGTGCCTCTGGTGCAGCTGCAGTCCCAACACTTACTCCTGCTTGGTGTTACGGAGCTCATCCTTGTTCTTCTGGAACATCTCCCTCCAGTGCCCCGTCTCCTCTGCGCTCTCCTCCAGCTCCCGCTGGAGGTTCCTCACCACCGTGTTGATCTTCTGCCTCTCTGACTCCAGGTTGGCCTGATCCTGGAGGGAAAAAACAAGCAGCATCCTCACGGGATGCTCCAGGGTCCTGCCCTGGTTAATGTCCCCAAACCAACCAGGGGACCCACACAGGGGGGTCTTGGGGACCTCCCTTCACCCCTCTGCCAACCATCTCCACTCCAGCAGGGCGAGTTTGGAGCAGGACACAAACCCAGCTTCCAGCTCAGAACCAGTCAGGGAGGGGGGAATTCCAGGACCCCTCCTCAGCAAGACCCCACCCCTCCCCTGAGGGTCAGACCTGTGCCATGTTCTCCACACTGCGCCGCAGCTGCTCCATGTCGCTCTGGCACTGCTGCCGGACTCGGTCCAGCTCCTTGTCATGGTTGGACACCTCCTCCTTCAGGGCTCCTTTCAGCGCCGTCAGCTCCCGCTCCCGCAGCCTCAGCTGCTCCTCCTGCCTCTGCCGCCAGCCCAGGGCCTCCTCCAGCTCCTCACGCGTCTCCAGCAGCTCCTGGCCGGAGGGGACAGATGGGTTTGGTGGCAGTCAAGTGGCCCTGGGGGACAAAGCTGGCACCACCCCCACCCTACCTTGTACAAAGCTTCGCCGTCCGGGGATGCGCCGGAGCCCTGGCGCAGGCGGTCGAGCTCCCGGTGCGTGGCCACCAGCTGCTCCTCGCAGTGGCCCAGCTGCCTCTCCACCTGCTCCTTGGCCAGTTTCACCTCGCCCAGCCTGGAGAGCAGCCCCAGGCTCCTTCAGCACCCACCCATCACCCACCCAAGGGCTGCAGCACCCCGGGAACCACCCGCACCCACACCCTCATGGTGCCCCCCGCCAGCATCCCCACCCCCCTGTCCCCCAGAGCATTCCCTGCAGTTCTTACTCCTGCAAACTCCTCTGCAGCTCCTGGTTCTTCTTCTCCAGGGCCCCCCGCAGCCTCTGGCTCTCCCCCTCAGCCTCTCCCAGCCGGGCTTCCAGGGCCCGAGCAGAGCCACTGCCCCCCGGCTCCCTGCTCAGCTCCAGCTTCTGGCGAAGCTGCAGGAGAGGGGACAGAGGTGACATCTCCAGGACCCCAGGACAGAGGTCTGCACCCTCCCAGCAACTCCGAGACACCCCAGGAGCAAACATGTTCTCTCCTGGGCAGCCAAGTGAAGGGGGATCAGAGCAGGGACCCACAGCACTCCCCCCACACCCAGGGATATCAACTGCAACCCCCACATCTCCCCCAGCGCCCCTGACCTTCTGCCTGGCTTCACCTTGGTCTCCTCATCGAGTTTCTCCTGCAACTCCTCCACCCTTCTGGCCAGATCTCTGTGCTGAGGCTGGGAACACGCCACAGCCTTGGTGGGTACCTGCAGAGACCCCCCCTGGGCTCACTGGGTGGGCTCAGGGTACCACAACCCCCCCAGGGCCACCACTCTGGCCCCAGCTAGCCATGCACCCACCAGTGTCCCATCCCCAGCACGCGGGAGTCCCTGGGGGTCTTGGGGAGCTGTGTTCCCCCAAAGTGGGGAGCAGCACTGGGGTGTCCCCAACTCACCACCAGCTCCTGCATCTTCTCCAGCAGCCGGGTGGTTTTCCTCTTCAGGGAGATTTCGCTCTCACTGCTCCTGTGGGTGCCAGAGCGGGGGCACAGGGTTGGGGACAGGGGGACAGCCAAGCCTGGGGTGCAGGAACACCCCCAGTGCTCTGCCACTTTTTTCCCCCAAACCCCGAATCACCCCACAGCAACCCATCTGCAGCTGGAGGGGGTCTCGGGGAGTCTCACCCCTCCTTCAGGATGCTGTAGATGAGCTCCTTGGGGTGCTCGCTGCTGCCGGGCTGGGCCACCTCCCGCTGGTCCCGCAGCAGGTCAGGGGTGGATTTGAGCTGCCACGAAGAACACAATCCCTCAGCTCCGGCAAGGACACGAGTGTGTCCCCCACTGCCCCTCCTGGATCCCCCCAGTTTAGGGGCTGGTGACCCCTGTGACCCCAGCAGGATCCATCCCCAGTACCTGCAGCTCTGCCCGGGCTTTGCTCTGCAGCCGCTCGCCCGTCGGCTCCTCGGACCCCCGGCCCCTCGCCCCGCTCAAGCTGCCGGGGGGCACCGTGGGCTGGGGGCTCAGACTGCCAGCCCCCTGCCCAGCACTGGGGGGCACACGGCTGTCCAGGCTCTGGGAGCGTTTCCTTTCCTGCGTGGGGATCCGTCCCCTTCGGGCTGCCCGCCCGCGTGGCTGCCCCTGGCCGCCGAATTTACTGATGAGCGAATCCACCGAGGAGAGGGGTTTGGTGTCCACATCACCCACGGACACCTCCGTGTCTGAGGAAGGGTCCTTGGCCATGGCCCTGGTGCCCGGTGCCACGTTCCCCATGCTGCTGCTTTTACCCCCGGCCAGGGCCCGGGGCTGCCGGTTGCCGCTGGCCCAGGGAGCGCCGGTGGCCAAGGGTTCATCCACGATGGCTCCGAGCAGGTCCCCGTGGGACTGCGTCCTCCTCAGCTCCTCGCCCAGCGGGCGCCGGCCCGGGGGAGGTTTGGGTTGGTACCGGGAGGTCCCCGAGACCCCGTTGGGCTCCTCATCCGAGGTGCTGTAGGTCGAGCCGTGCCGGGGTTGCCTCCCGGCATACGGATTTTCCGGCAGGTCCGAGTCGGAGCTGATGGAGCCGGAGGGTTTGGGGCCAGCGGGGGGGCTGGGGTAGGAGCCCTCACTCTTGATCTGCACCCCGAAGGAGTCGCCGCCCTTCTCGCCGCTGTTGAGGACCACGAAGGGCTGCCCGGCGATGCCCTGCACCCGCACGGCCACCCCGTAGGAGCCCGGTTTGCCCCTGGCCCGGGGGGGTCTGCGGGGCTCCTGCAGGTCGTTGATGAAGCGGATCTGGACGCCGTAGTCCACCGGGTTCTGCTTCTCCGCCATCGCCGTGCTCGCCGGACGCTCCATCGCCGGAGCTCAGCTCCGCGGGCCTGAGGGGTGCAGCAGGAGGACGGGGTCGGTGTGGGGCGAGGGTCCGGCAGGCAGGACGGGTGCCAGAGGACATCGGTGCCAGCGCTGCAGCGCCCCAGGACACGACGGGGACACGGCACCGGCATCGCCCGGCTGCTCCCGGGAGCGGGGACACGGAGGAGGGCAGAGACAGACACCCCCCCCCTCCCGCCCCCCAGCACCCACCCCTCACCGTGTCCCCCGCTCGCCCTCGGTGTCCGGACCCCGGGCCGGGCTCCGCAGCCGCGCTCGGCTCCCGCAGCCTCCCGCATCCCGCAGAACGCCGCAGCCGCGCTGCAGCCGGAGCTCCGGCCTCCCCCCCAGCATCACCCCAGCGCTCGCCAGCCCCACAGCCGGGGTCCCGGGGGGGGGGGACGGAGATGAGCAGTGACATATTGGGAGCAGCGTGATGCATCCCGCCCCCCGCCTCCCAGGGCGATGCCGGACGGCAGGAGCGGGAGAGGGGAGGGGGGAACGGGCAGGGGGAGGGGGGACTGAGCTCCCCTATAGCACCGAGGAGATGGGGTTGAGTGATGGACAAACCCCTGAGCCCCCGGGATAGAGTTTTAACCCCCTGAGCACCGTCTGGAAATAAACAGAGAGCGGTGCTGAGCGCTCGACATCCCCCGGGAGGGGACCCTGGGGTGCAGCGGGACCCTCAGCCGGGCCGAGGGGGTCAAAACAAACCCTACGGGGAGGAAAGCAACCCTCAACCCGGCTTTCAGTTCTCAGCTCAGGTCCCTCCAAGCAGCCCTGGCCCCTGGATGTGGGGGGAGCAATGGGATTGCCCTCAGGGTCTCCCACAGCTCACACCAACCCTGAGCCAACATCTCCCCCCGCGTCCACTATGGGGGGCAGAAGGCCGAGCCCCCCCTCTGCCGGGAGACCCCCTTGACTCTACAGCTGGAGGGGGGAGAAAGAGCAGGAGCTGGGGCTGATTCCCGAGGGGAAGGAGAGGGCAGGACAGCCCAGGCTGGTGAGCTCGTTATCCCTGCCCGGTGTCCAGCTAACGAGATCAGCCACAGACACGGATAAACCCCCTGAGCCCGGAGCCCCGACAGCAAATCCAATCAGTCCCAGGGTAGGGAGGGGGCTGAGGGCAGCGAAACCAACCTGCCGCGGCGAAACCAGGAGAGAGAACCAGCAAAAAGTCAGGATTTTCCAGGGCTGCCAGTGTCCAAAGTGCGGCCGGCGACGAGGCAAGGGGCGGGCGGGGAAGGGGGCTCGGCCCCCGCCGCTATCGGGGTGGGAACCTCGAGGCCGGGGCCTTGGGAAGACCTTTGGATGGGCGGCACGGCACGGGCGTGGCATGGCATGGCATGGAAGTGACATTATGGCACCGTGGTGGCACGGAGAGCAGGGCAGGGGCTCGCCGAGCAAAGCGCCGGCCGTGCCAGTGTCACCGCTGCCACCATCCAAGGCCACGCAGCCCCAGTCCTGGCAGGAACGGGGAGCAGGTGGCGGGGAGCGGCGGGGGTCGGAAGCGGCTCGGGACGGCACCGGGCTCAGACCCATTTGGCGGGGAGGGGGGGTTTGGATCTTGCCAAGGAAGCAGGGGCAGGAGATGCTGCACTCCCAGTTTCGGGGGGTCTGGAGGTGGGGGTTTGGGGAGGCGGGAGGTGAGGCAGGTGAGCCAGGCCTGGCTGGTAATCTCCCAGGAATGCCTCCCTCCTCCTGGAAAGGCTCCAGCGCCCAGATCAAGGGCTGGAGCCGGATCACATTCCTGTGGGGGAGAGCAATACCCAGCCCCGGGCTGGAAACAGCCCCAGGAGGAGATTTCACTAAAAACCGCAGGGAAGGAGCCTGGAAGCGGGAGGGATGGAGGCTAAAAATAGGCGTTATCACCCCCGGGGCGTGCGCTGGGCTCCTGCACACCTGGACCCGGCCCCGGCGGGGCTGGCAGCGCCTGTGGCACCCGCGGTGGGGGTCCCACAGCCGGCCAAGGTGAGAGCGGAGCTGGTGGGCAGCGAACCGGCAGGAGAGGGCTCTCGGCGGTGGTCACGCAGCTCCGGGAACGCAGCTCCGGGGATGGCTCCCGGCCAGCTCCGCTCGCCCGGCCCGGCCCGGTCGCACAATGAGCCCTTTGTGCCGGGGACGTTAACCCAGAAAGTTGTTTTGTAATTTGCAGGCGATGCTGGAAAAGGCTCCGAGGCCGAGCGGGAGGCGGGGGGGGCTCTGTGCTCACCCCGGCTCCCCGAAAACGCCGGGGTGGGCCAGGTGAGGGCTGCCAGGTGGGGCTGATCCCCCGCCACCGGGATCCGCCATGGGGTGACCCCAGCAGGGAGGTTGGAGCCCATTTCCGAGCTACCTGGGCCCAAACCCAGCGGGTGCCGTTCTCCCTGTGCACGGGGAGCAAAAGCTGCTGGGTTACCCCAAAGATCTGCTCCCCACGGCTCCGCTCACCTGCGCGGGTTCGTTCGGGGACAAAGCGCGGGGTGGCACCGGGCAGGGCGGGCTGTTCCTGCTCTCCCGCAAACTCCGGGGCACCAAAGCCCAGTAAATTCCCCGGCCGGTTCGGAGGAACCCGAAACCAGGGCACCTGCGTCACACCAGCGGGCTAGGGAGGCCACGACACCGCGGTGGCATCAGGCAGGGGGCTGGGAGAGGGACACCCATGGGGGAAGAAGGTGACCCCCGCGGGCAACGTCCTCGGGACTGATAAGGACCAAAACTCCTCCAACTCCAGCGGGGCCCTGGGTTAATCATCAACCCCGATACTGGAAAATCTCGTTCCCGGCCTCGCCCAGGACTGGTTTCGGAAGGTGAAGGCCTCGTCGTCCCCCCCCCCCGAGAGACCCCGTCCGTGCCCCCTGGTCAGGGCTGTCACCAAACGGAGGCCCCCGGTGTGGCACAAACCGCACCGTCCCGTGCTTACGGCAGCACCACCGGATCGGTTTACTCGTTTCCAAGCAGGTCGTGCCGGTGAAACCGGAGTGATGTCGATCTCCTGGGGATAAATATGTCCCCGGGGATGGCAGGGAGCGAGGAAGAGCCCCGGGGACATTAACGTACACCCAACAGGGTCGGGATGCTCCTGTTCGAAGGTGATGCTGCGGCTCCCAGCACTAAAAGCGGGGTGCTGGGGGGGTCTCCTGCAGCCAGGAGGGGCTCTCCCGGCAGACCTGGAGCTTCGACACTTTATCTCCGGAGATGGAACCCAGCCCGACTCCAAACCAGCTCGACTGGTCGGGGTGGTGGGAGAGGAAACCCAGCCCGGAGCCGCAAACACCCTCCCGGTGAAAAGCCGGTGACGGCAGCGGGCGGAGGTTGGGGACCCAGATATCGGGGACAACACCCAAACCCCGGATTTTTCTTTCTTATTTAAACCAGCTGCTAAAAATCCCGCCCCGGAGCGCTGGCAATTAGAGCAGCTCCCTGTGTCCGGGATCGGGAGGTGCCGGGCTGGGCCCAGCATCGCTCCCGGTGGGAGATTCCCGGGAACCCACCGGCTCCCTCCGGAACCAGCTCACCCCTCGGGGGAGCTCATTAACGCCGTGCTAATGAGGAGAAGCCGCAACAGCCACCCCATAGAGGGATGCTATAGGTGCCTTTATGGCCCTACAGAGGGGTGCTCGAGGGTCCCTGCCCAGGACAGCTGCAGGTACAACCCCCAAGGGAAGGGACAGTCCCGGGAGGGGGCAAGTAAGGGCAGTTCCTATAGGGGCTATAAGGCAGAGCAGCCCCCGGCGGAGGGGAGATGGGGAAGAGTAACAACTCAGGATACCCAGCGGGGCAGCATCCTGGGCGGTCCCTATAGGGTAGGGCACGTCCGGGTGAGAAGAACCCCTGTGGGGACGACGAGGACAAGGGCCCCCAGAGAGCCAGCCCCTATAGGACACTTCTATAGGGCAAGCCCACCCAGGTCGAGCCCCTGTAGGTCCCTTAGGGCGCAGGGCACCCCGGGTCAGCAGCCCCTATAGAAGCAGCCCCTATAGAAGGAGCCCCTATGGCTCCATCCCCTATAGAAGGAGCCCCTATAGAAGGAGCCCCTATAGCTCCCCCCCCCGCACTCACCTCCCGCCGCCGGCGCCGCTCCCGCCGCTGCCCCCCGCAACCTGTTACCTTCGCTCAGGCCCCGCCCACTCCGCCTCCCATTGGTCAACGCCGCGCAAGTCCCCGCCCATGGGCGTGGTTTTACGGCGCAGACCCCGCCCATAGCCGCGCCCCCTCCCGGCCGCGCCCCCGCCTTGTACGGCAGGTCACGTGGTGCTCCCGGGCAGCTCACACCGCGCCGCCATCTTGGGCAGGGAGCCGACACCGGGGCAGCGGCTGCTCCGTGCTGCCCGCCCGCCCGTCCCGCAGCTCGGAAACGGTGCGAGGAGGGGCGGACACGGCTCCTCCCGTCCCTCCGAGGAGCGGTTGTTGTCCCCGAGCTTTCAGGAGCCTGCAGACGAGTTCTGCCACACCCAAGACGGCGCTCGGTCCCGCCCTCTCCTCCCGGCACCCCCGGCCTACGGCGGCCGGGAGGGACCACGCTTCGCCCGCGCCTGCGCGGCACCGCCCGCACCGTGACTAAGATGGAGGCCATGGGGGTGCGGGCGCTGCCGCCGCCGCCGCCGTTCTGGGCCGGGGGTCCGGCCCCGGGTCAGTTCTACGTCCCCGGTGTGCCCGGCTCCACCACCGGCGTCCTGCCCGTCACCCGAACGCTGTGAGTGCCGGAGGGGCTGAGGGGAGTGGGGCTGGAGGGGCTGGGATGGGGTCTGGGATGGAGGGGAGGGGGCACAGGGGATCCTGCGGTGTCCGGAGAAACCGGGAGGGCGGGGATGGGAGAAATGGGGCTGGGGAGGGCAGGGGCCGGGGGGGTTTGAGGAGCTGGGGGGGCTCCCGGTGCCGGTGCTGAGGTTTGGGTCTCCAGGAGCCCGATGGTGACGGGCACCTCGGTGCTGGGAGTGAAGTTCGACGGGGGGGTGATGATCGCCGCGGACATGATGGGCTCCTACGGCTCCCTCGCCCGGTTCCGAGGCATCTCCCGGCTCCTGAAGGTGAACGACACCACCATGCTGGGGGCATCCGGAGACTACGCCGACTTCCAGTACCTCCAGCAGGTCATCGACCAGATGGTGTAAGTTCTGCTGCCCTGCTTTGGGCCGGGCTGATCCGTGTTCCAGGTCCTCAGAGGACTGAAATGTAATTAAATGCATTCACTGAGAAGGGACAGAACGAAGCCCAACTCTCCCTTGTCCTTTGACAACCTCTTTGGTGCGAGTGTCTTCTGCAAACTCTCTGCAGAGGTTCCAGGTATTCTTGGTGGCTTTTGGCTGAGTGGGTTTGAGTTATTGCTTGGGGCTGATTCACCTTTTGTAAAGTCCTGATTGAAAAGAACCTGGGGGTGTCTGCAGGGGCGTGCTCTGCCCCGTTGAGGTGGGATCCTTCTGCTCCTCCTCCTCCTCCTCCTGCTCCTCTCGTGTCCAGGAGGTTTCCAACTTCTCTCAGTTGGGTGAAATTTCTGTCTGAATCAGAATCGACGAGGAGCTGCTGGGAGATGGGCACAGCTACAGCCCCAAAGCCATCCACTCCTGGCTGACCAGGGTCATGTACAACCGGAGGTCCAAGATCAATCCCCTCTGGAACACCGTGGTCATCGGGGGCCACTACAACGGCGAGAGGTGGGCGAGGAAGAGCGTGTGGAGGTCCCCCTCGTGGGGCTGTCCTG
Source organism: Calypte anna (assembly GCF_003957555.1). Classification (NCBI taxonomy): domain Eukaryota; kingdom Metazoa; phylum Chordata; class Aves; order Apodiformes; family Trochilidae; genus Calypte; species Calypte anna. The sequence continues at coordinate 1,571,223 of NC_044270.1, forward strand.
TCCCTCAGGGGGGTGCTGAGGGGTCTCTGGCTGGGTGGGTCCTTCCCCAGCACAGCCCTGCACTCACCCACCTCTCCCTGCAGCTTCCTGGGTTACGTGGACATGCTCGGCGTGGCCTACGAAGACTCCACGCTCGCCACGGGTTACGGAGCGTACCTGGCTCAGGTAGAGTCCCTGGCTCTTGCTCAGCTGCTAAAGTCACCTCAGCACCAGGTGACTGAGCTGTTGAGCTCCTGGAATTGATTTCCCACCACCCCTACAGCCCTTGATGAGGGAAGTGTTGGAGAAGAAGCCCAGCCTGACAAAGGAGGAGGCGCGGGACCTCATCGATCGCTGCATGAAGATTTTGTACTACAGAGACGCCCGGTCCTTCAACAGGGTGAGTGCAGCATCAGAACCATCCTGACCCAGACTGGGGCTCTTACCCCTCCCTGACTGCTGGTGGGAGCTCCCCCAGGGCCCTGGAGATCCTGGGGATGGAGCTGGGCTGAGAGCAGTTGGTGCTTTCTCTCCTCAGTATGAAATCGCCATCGCCACAGAGAAGGGCGTGGAGGTGGAGGGACCCCTGACCCTGGAAGCCAACTGGGACATTGCACACTTTGTCAGGTAGTGCCACACCCACAGGGGCCACACCCACAGGGCCACACCTACTGGATCACACCCACAGGATCACACCTACTGGGTCACACCCACAGGGGTCACACCCACCAGGTCACACCTTTGGGGTCACACCTTCAGGATCACACCCACAGGGGTCACACCCACAGGGTCACACCCACAGGATCACACCCACTGGGGTCACACCCACTGGGGTCACACCCACTGAGGTCACACCCACAGGGTCACACCCACTGGATCACACCCACTGGGGTCACACCTTCAGGATCACACCCACTGGGTCACACCCATAGGGTCACACCCACTGGGCCACACTCTGAGCTCTCTGAACATGGAGGTGTGAGGTGTGGGTGGTCAGGGCCTCACCAGATGCTCCTTTGCTGCCTCCTGACCTTTTCCCATCATTTCCTTGCAGTGGCTTCGAGTGATCTCTGGGAAGCTGCTCCAGGCTCCTGTCTCCATCTCCTTCCCCTTTATATTTGCTGTCAGTCCCTTTCTCCCTTGGAAGCTCCAATCCCACGTGTTTTGGAAACAAAATAAAGGTTTTCTGCCAAGCCTGGGTGTTGTGTGAGGCTGTGGGGTGCTTCAGGACCAGGGATCCAGGAGCCCTCCTGGTTTCAGGCAGTGGTTGCTGACAGCTCTGAGTCCTCCTTTGTGCTGCCAAAGGGCAGTGAAACAAATGGCTTTTGTTCCAGGAGGTCCTGTCCTCCTCCTGTGTCCCATTTAACCCTCAGTCACCCTTCAAAAGCCACCTGTGGGCAGAACAAACCCCCAGCTGTAAAGATGTTTTCTGTAAAAAAAAAAAACAACATATATTTGTGAAGAACAAAGTGCTGGACAGAAAAGCCCAGGGGGGGTTCAGCTGCAGGGAAGGGGCTGTGGTGGCCATGGGGCACAAGTCCCTTTGGTTTCATCACCAAACACCAATTATTATTCTAAACTAATGAAGATTTTTCTCCTTTCAGTTCCTCTGGCTCTGCCACTGACACCCAGACACAATCCTGCATCTCCCTGGGAGCAGGGGACACACTGCACAGCCCAGGGATTTCATCCCCAAACAGAAGAAAAAACCATCACTGCCCCTCAGTGCTGTTTCCTGGGGAGTATTTTATTTTTTTGACTTCTTTAAAAACCAACCCAACCCCCCCAAAATAAAATACCAAGGAAATGAGCAGAGCAGGCTGTGCCCTGAACCTCCTGCAGAGCTGCAAATGGGACAGACTCTGCCTCAGGGGTTCAGTGAGCACTTTGATCCCAGATCCTCTGGGATTCCTCAGGACACAGGAAAGGGCTCTGGGTGCAGAGAGAACCCCCAGCCCGGGCTCCCTCCTGCCCAGCTTTGGGTCCCCCCTTTTATTCAGCATCACCTTCTGGCAAGAGTGAAGTTTTCTTGATAATAAAAACACATGTTTATAAATCCATTTCCCTGGTTTTATTAAATGTTCCACTTATGTACATTTTCAAGATGAACCATTTACAGGTCTGCACATGCTGCCTCCTGCTTTCCTCGGGTGCTGGGGAAGGTTCACAAAACCTCTATGGAAACAGAAAGGTGCAGGTGCTTCTGAAGTCTGGCTGCCAATCCTGGATACCTTAATACATACAATTAAAAAACCCTCAAACATGCAAATTGTAGAAAAATTGAAGCTGGCAGTGAAAAATAAAAACAAACGTCTTCTCTTTTTATTTGTTTTTTCTGTTTTTGTGCACGTCACAGTTTGTTTTCATTTAACTCAGATTTCTAATTCTAAGGAACTGTAGTGTCTGATGCCACTGGTTAAATAAAGCAGGTTGATCAACTGGTAGTTAACTGGTGGTTAACTGGTAGTTAACAGCCAAGGTTTAATGGTCCATGTGCTCTGAACCCCCACCTGTGGCACCAGGAAGGTGAAAGCCTCGACCTCCCCCTCCCACCAGACCCTCTGTCTGTAAAGCTTTGGAGCAAGGTGGGTGCTGGGGGAGGAGAGGAACCCCCACCCCGTGCCAGAGAGACCCCCCCACTGCTGGCATGGAACAGGCAAAATGCTTCTTGCTTGTGTTTGCACCCCACGTCCCAAATTCACAAGCAAAATAATTACCTTCTTTACAAAAAAAAACCCAAGTGAAACAAAAAAACCCAAATGAAACAAAAAAAACCCCAAATCAACCAAGATCCAAACCCATTAATGGCCAATTAGAGAAGGTTCACACGTTAAAGCAGTAACTGGTATCTAAATTCTTCCACAGAAACCTAAATCTCTGGGCCAAGTGTTAAAAAAAAAACCCAAAATAATTAAAAAAAAAAGTCTGTGTTAAGACAACCCAAAGGATTTATATACTGGTTCATTAGCTACATAGGTTTTTTTTTCCTTTCTTTAGAAATGGTCACATTGACAATGTATAATTCAAAACATTTCTGCACAATAAAAACAGAAAACTATGATACAGTGAGGTAAAGAAAACGCAAAAATATTCACCCACAATATATTTTCAGAAAATACCAACACAGTGATTTTTCTTTTAAAAAAGCACAAAACTTAGAAATGAACAGCAGAAATGGCTATTGATCTGAGTGATCGCCTACGAGTTTCCTAAACCCACAAATCCACAGGGAAGTGTAATGGTCTCAATCCAACATTTATTTCAAAAATAACCCCTTTTTCTGGATCCTGATCCGCAGGCCAGTGCTCAGATTTCCATCAGATCCAAATCAGCATCTTCAAAGCCATAAAACGACTCAGTCTCACTCTCCCCTTCGAAGAGCTGATGGAGGATCTCTGGGTCAGCACATTCCTCCTGGACCTCACCCTCCTCCTCCTCCTGCTGCTGCTGCTGCTGTGGCTGCTGCTGCTGCTGCTCCTCGTTGAGCTTCAGCTGCTCCTCCAGGGAGGTGATCAGCTCCTCCTGCATGTCAGCGTTGCGGGTGGGTGAGTTGGCGGTGCCGTCCGGCCCGGGCAGCACGCTGGCCACCAGGAAGGACTGCTGCACAAGTTCAGGAGAGTCACTAATGATCTCCAGGACCTCTGCCAACCAGCACAAAACCAGCTGGAGAAGAATGTCCGAATCGCACGTGGAGTCCGCCATTTCCTTGGCTTGTTCTTTCCATTTTTTATGCAAGAAATTTTTCACGGTTCTTTTTATACAAACATCCAGAGGTTGGATTTTGGAGCTGCAGCCGGCGGGGACGACGGCCGGGAGGGTGCTGGAGGTGCTGAGCAGGGACAGTACTTCTTCTGAGAGGTGTGTTCGGTGGCAATCCAGCACCAGCATGGCCTTGCTGTTCTGGCACTCCGTGTGCTTCTGCCACACCCTGGACACCCACAGCTCCATCACTTCGTCGTCGCTGTACCCGTTCTCCTTGGCTTCCAAGAGGATGGACTCGGGGACGTTGGCGGGCTGCTGCACGTGGCCCCTGAAGAAGACCAGGGTCGGGAGGACGCTGCCGTCAGCCAGGATGGTGAGGACCACGTCACACCAGGGCTCCCCGGTGCCCACTGTCTGCAGAGCGTTCTCCTTCCGATCGTCGCTGCTCAGCACCTCCACGTCCAGGAAGAGGGAGATTTCGTCGATGGCGGCGATCATGGAGAGGGGCAGGTCCTGAGTGTGGATCTGCCTCTGCACGAACTCGATGAAGCAGCCGGCGTTGTCCTCCACCTCCTTGGGCAGGGGGTGAGCCACGGCCCGCCGGGTGTGGGTGCTGAGGTGGTGCCGCAGCATGAACCTCACCGCCCACTCGTAGGAGATCTTGAAGCCGCCTTCCAGGGAGCGCCCGATCTTGGTGGCTTTCTGGAAAAGCGTCTCCTCGTTGACAGGCAGCTGCTGCTCCCTCTGCGTCAGCACCCACTCCGCCAGCTTCTCCTCAGCCTCCAAGCTGAGGTATTTTCCCTCCGACAGGGACGCCAAGTTCTCCTCTTGGAAAGCCTGAAACCTCCGCAGCCAGCGCCGGATCCTCCGGGGAGGGTTTCGGAAGTGCTCGGCCGCCTGCTCGGTGTTGCAGCAGAGAGCAAAGAGCACCACCCGCAGCTTCTTCACCGACAGCTGCTCCTTCCTGCCCGCGGGCTCAGGATCCTTGCTGGTTTGCTGCTCCTCCTCTTCTGGAGCATCAACATTTAAGCGTTCTTCCTCGGGGCGGGCCGGGGGTGCTGCTGGTGCCAGCTCGGGCTCCAGGTCCTCCTGTGCAGGGAGCACAGACCTTGTCTTCACAGTAGCAGCTTTACTGGGGGAATAGGTGGGGCATGGATTCTTCACGTTTTTGTTGTCCTGGGGCTGAACGTGCCTTGAAAAGGAGAGAGGACAAAACCTTAAAGCCCCCCCACCGAGAATAAAAGGTGTTGAAGGAAAACAAAGAATAAAAGAAAACCCCAACCCCACAAAGCAGAAGGAGGCAGCAGGTGAGAGTTTACGAAGTTTTACCTGGAATGTGATATCCAAGCAGGGCCTGGGAAGAAAAAACAAAAGAACAAAACCATTTGTAGCTTAAACAAATATGAAGTGGGTGCAAACACACAAGTCCTCTTGGAGAAAGAATCATGGAATGGGCTGGGTTGGAAGGGACCTCAGAGATCATCAGCTCCAACCCTTGATCCACTCCCCCCGTGGTTCCCAGCCCATGGCACTCAGTGCCACATCCAGGCTCTTTGGAAAGATCTCCAGACACGGAGAATCCACTCCTTCCCTGGGCAGCCCATTCCAATGTCTGATCACCCTCTCCAGAAAGAAATTCTTTCTAATCTCCAACCTAAACCTCCCCTGGCACAACTTGAGACCCTGCCCTCTTGTCTTGCTGAGAGTTGCCTGGGAAAAGAGCCCAACCCCCCCCTGGCTCCAACCTCCTTTCAGGGAGTTGGAGAGAGTGATGAGGTCTCCCCTGAGCCTCCTCTTCTCCAGCCTCAACACCCCCAGCTCCCTCAGCCTCTCCTCAAGTCCCTTCACCAGCTTAGTGCCCTCCTTTGGACCTGCTCCAGGACCTCGATCTCCTTCCTAAACTGAGGGGCCCAGAAAAGGAGGCTCTGGTACTCCCAAGCATCCCATCCAGCTGATCCTCACCCCAACCAACCAACCCCTTAACGACAGAGATAAAACTCATCCCTCAGCAGAGGAGCCAGACCAGGGCAGCTCAGCTCCAGCCAGATCCCTGCTCTGCACCCTGGGGCAATCCCCAGCAAAGGGCCACTGCTGCCTCTATTCACACCCTGCACCAGCAGCTGCCCAAGGCCCCAGGGTGTCCCCGAGGCACAATGATGGCTCAGAGGAACCCGATGGAGTGCTGGGCATTGTCTTTCCCTGGGCAGATCTCCTGGGAACAGGGATCAAGCTTAAGTCTCCATCTCCATAACAATGGAGACTCATTCAGACCATCCCTAACACCACATTTTGTTAAGAGCTCAGGACTGAGCACTCAGCCTCATGCTGAACAAAGCTGTATTTGACCTGGAGTCTTATATCCTGCATTTTTTAAGGTTTTTTTTTGCAACTTTCCTGCTCCTTTTCAAACTCTTACCTCGGCAAATAATGTTACTGAACTCGTGTGAGGGATTGAACACCAGATGTTTGGCCATTGCATCACCCTCAGACGTTATAAAGAGACAAGAGGAACAAGCCAGCTTCACACCACTGGAGAGGGAAAAAAGGAAACCGAGCAGGGGAAAAAGAAGAAAAAGAGATGTCAGCTTATGATCAGTACCAGACATGGAATTCTGTACATCCCCCCGTTAACAAGTAGAAAATAAAGGCCACCATCCCCACCCCCAAACATTTCAATCCCACAGGAAGGCAGAGGGAGTCTCAGGCAAAAGACTGCCCTTAATTCAACAGATTTTTCTGTGCGTGGGGAAAAAACAAGCAGAGCTTCTTCAGAAGCAGAGCATGAAAAGCAAGAACAGAAATGGAAATAAAGAGAAAGGGAATGCATATGAGTTTCCCAGGTGATTAAAATAAGATGACAAGTTTTCCATTACCAGGCAGTATAGTTTTTAAACAAAGCCAAGTATTTTGGACTCTTCCGAGGAACGTGGTTGCTGTAAGAAAAGAAGAGTTTATTAAATGTCAGAATTATTAGGAGTAAAGGTCTATAAAACCATGCAAACACACATATTTACAAAGACAGCCCCAGCCCTGGGTATAACAACGTTTTGCCTGCCTGTATTGTACTCAAGGAAATGAAAACTCTGTGTCCAGAACACAACCACTCAGCAACGTTTAAAAAAACCCTCAAATTGTCAAGTTAACTCTTCTGCCATCCTTTTCTGTGGTCTATCCATGGGCCAGGACAGGACCACAGCCTTGCAGAAGCACAGCATGGTTATTTTGTTGGGGTTTTTTTTTCCCTTTAAAAACAATATTTATTTTTTACACTATTAAATCCGGGAATTTTGCAGCCTTAGCAGCACTGAAAAAATAACTGTTTTCTGCAGCAGCACGTGGCACCTCAGCTACACAACTGATGGCTGGGGGAATTCCTACCAGATCCAGAGGGGAATCACACCTACTTGATCATGTGGTTGGCATAGGCTCGGGAGCAGCAGGTGCTGTAGCGACACAGGGAACAGTGCACGTAGGTGGGGAAGTGGTTGGGGAAATCAGGGATTTCAAAGCTGCACTCCAGGCAGGTCTGCCTCCCCAGGACACTCCTGAAAGAGAAAAGGGATGTTTTCATGAACCCAGAGCCTCCCTGGGGTTGTAGCAGTCATCAGATCAGAGGAGAATTCAACACCATGTGGACTTTGCATCACACCTCATCTCACACCTTCACCCCCAGAGTGCCTGGGTGTCAGGCCTCTCCACTTGCTGTGGTCAGGAGTAGGCAATTACAGGGTGGAAAATAGATTTAAATATCTGTATTTTTATACATCATTAAAAAAATAAACTGTTGAAGATGAGGCAGCAGGATGCAGGCTGGGCAGAAAGCCCCAATACTGATGAAATCCCACTGCTTCTCAAGCACCTATTTCTGTATTTCAGTTTCATCTTAAGGGCTTTCATGACATGACTTGGTTCTGTGGGAAGATGGATTCTCCTGGCATAAAGTTGCCTTGGCAACTGGGGAGACAGCTCTCCAGTGCCCAGGATCATTATTTACCCATCACTTAAAAAATAAAATAAATCTTAACTACATCTCCTTTAAAAAAAAACCCCAAACACTATTTCCAAATTTGAAATTTCAGCAAAGTGTTCTGACATTTTTTTGACTGCTCTCTTCTGGACATTCCTCTGGACAGGTGGGTAGAGGAAGATGGGCTGGGGATCAGTAGAAGATGACAAGGGAGTGGTGTCCTGTCCCGTGCCCTGGGGCATGTCGTTGGCAGAGAGTGGCACAGTGCGTGGCTGTCCTCGAGAGGCCCTGATGGTGACCTGCAGGGGACAGACAGACCCACAGCTCCTCAACATGCTGCCAGAAGCCACTGGACAGAGGCCAGCTGCTGAGTGGGATTTCTTACCTTGGTTCCAGGTTTCAGACCTTCTAACTGTTTGGGCTTTCGGAAAGTTTTGTGGTGCTGCAGCTTGTGCTCGATTTTATCCTTGGCAAAGAGGAACTGGAGCCTGCACTTGTTGCAGTGATAGACACTCTTCTTCTAAAGCAAATGAAATATTTTTCATTTTAAAAGGAACAGAAGTTGTAACATAGCACCATTTTTTCTTAAAACAAAACCCCCCAAAGCAGAAAACCAACAAAAAACACCTTTCCACTCTGAAACCAAAGGCAGCCCCAGAAAGTCCCTCCCAGCCAAGCCCCACATATTGGGTGGTTTGGCTTTGAATTTTTCATTTTGCTTTAATTACAATTAATCTCTGCCAGCTTGTTTAAGCCAGAGAGAGGCACACGAGCAGTCTGTAAGGGCAACACTCCTCCAAAAGCCACCAGGGGTCAGGGAAGGACTTGAGGGGCCAAGGGATTCTGCCACTCAGTGTTTCTGTATTCTGAAAGCACACTTGAGCTATGCCAGCAGAAAACGTGGAGTCAGCACAGCCAGCTTGTATGGAAACAGAACAACCAGCCACAAAAACTACACTCCCATCTGTGCATACAGCCTTGTTTACTTCTTTATTACCTGGAGGTAGTAAAAATATTTGAACCCCAAATGAACACAGAGCCCACTGTTGGTTAATCCCCATACCAAGCAAACACAGCCCAGCAAAACATGCTGTTTTCTGCTGAGGAACAATCTGTGCTGCTCCCAGAGGAGCAATGCCTCTTCTCTGCCACACAAACCCCATGAAAGCTCTGGAATGACAGCGTGCAAATCCCATTTGCTATGGCCTGGAACCCCCTCTGCCACCCATCCAAGTTTTCTGTTTTTATTTCACACAAACTCGACTCCTTGCACGGGGTCTCTGTGGAGAGGGAACCCCGAGAGGATCAGAGCCCTGATGTCCTCCCACCTGATGCCTCATGAAGTGCTGCTGGAAGGCGTTGCCATTCTTGAAGACTTTGAGGCAGTAGGGACAGAGCAGGTGCCTCGTGTCCTCGTGGATCATTCGGAAGTGGCTGTCCACCTCGGAGTAGAGGGACGAACGGTACTGACAGACCTGCAGCAGCAAACCAGCAATTAACAGGGGAGTGACAGAGTGTTTGGGCCCCACTCTTTGCTGAAAAGTGTCAAGATTTCCTCTGTGCATTGCTGAAGTCCATCCCCAGGATTGCTTTTCATACCTGGCAGACATAGGGCATCTCCCCAGGCTTGTGTGTGTCCTTCATGTGCTGCAGGAACATCGGTTCGCTCTCAAACGCCCATTCACAAATCTTGCACTTGGCTGCAGAAGAAAAGGAAAAGCAGCTACAAACCAACCCTGGTACAGCAGCCACCACCAGCTCAAGGTTCTCTGGTAACAGCTTAAAACAAAACCAACCACCAGCAGCAAAAAAAAAAAACAACCCAGCAAAAACAAAACCAGAAACGAAGCCAAAAAGCTCTCTCTCAAGGCTCTGAATTGGGCAGACAAAAACGTGTGCTCTGAGGGGCTTCCAAAAAGGAAGGAAAAATCACCTTAAAATGGTGAGCACCACCATTGGGAAGATCTCCTAAAGAGGGCACTTCAAGTGATTTAAAATCAGATGTCAGCCCACTGGTCAGAATTAAATTGTACCATGACATTATGATTGCACTTGATCTGGAAAGTACTGATGGCAAGTCTGCAGGAACCTGATGGAGATGGGTTTTCTGCTGGCCAAAGGCACCAAGGGATGCCTCTTTCAACAGGTTTGCAGTTTATAGAGGACAGAAACACCTCTTAAACCTGAACAGCAAGCAAAATCAACTCACTTGTAGACTCATAGGGACTGTGTACATTCTCCAGGTGACACTGTAGCTGAAAGGGAGTGGAGAACTGCCTGTAGCAGTGCTGGCAGATGGTGTGGACATCCACCTCCCCGTTCTGCTGATCCAGTTCAACGTGGTGCTTCATGTGATTCATGAACCTAATGCAGGTGAAGAGAAAAGGGTGTGAACAGAAATCCAAACATTTTGCACCTGTCACCCTGAAAGCATCATGGACACTGCACCAGAGGGGTTTTAAACAACATGAGGATGCTTCCTTCTTGCTCTTCCCTCTACCCAGCAACCTCCCACTCCCCAACACCAGGGGAAGTGGGAGAATGGATTTGGCAGCACAGGGGCTGTATTACTTCTGATCCCAACCAGGCTTGACAAAACACTTAACACAACAGAACAAGACAGTGGCTGGCTCAGAAGAAAACAAACATGACTTCACAAAAATATTTTGTCCCTCTGTTGAAAAAGTACTGAATAAAGAGGAGCAGTTCTTCAGGAAGAACTGTTTCCTACTCTCTGGTAAGAGTAGTGACAAGCAAATAAGGCTTCTCTGCTGAAGAACATAAACACAATTATTCTCCTCTTCTCACAACTCTTTTATTCATGATTGAACTGGGCAAAACTTGAGCTCTGGCCTGAAGCTACATCTAGGAAAGCCTGAGGGACCAGACCCAAGGCACCCTGTGTTCCTCTTACCTTATGTTGTTCTTTAGCCTCTTGCTGCAGTGTGGACACCTGAAGGAAGTTGGAACCTTGGGGAAGTTCAGTAGCTGGTTCACTTTGCCACCATCTCTGCCATAGTAGAAATCATCTACTAACATTATGAGCTTACTTTGGGATGAGTCAACTACGTTTTCACTTGGCTCTGGAGCTTTAGCAGGTGGGGACAGCGCAGGGATAGGAGTAGAAGAGGGTGGTGAAGCAACAGCTGTAGTTTTTTCTGGAGATGGAGGCTTTGCAGATTGAATATTTGGTTCAGATTCTAGAGATTTTCTTTTCTTGAGGAATTCAACCATTTCAGGGCAGCAGTACTAAAAGGAAAGAAAGCCACCAAAACCCCCACACATTAAGCTGGGATCTAGAAAGAACTATAAACAGACAAAGATTAACCAGTAACTAAGAAAAGACAGAGGAACTCTAGGAAACTCCTGAGGGAAGAGTTAATGCAGGGTCAGTAGCTAATTTCTCTTTGATTTTTACTGCTAAATAAGATTAGAAAATACATGCATCTCCTGGCAACAAAGGGACAAAAACCTGAGGTGCTGCCCTCCTGCAGTGAGAGATGCTACAGGAAGCCTTCCAGAGGTCACTCCTTTGCCTCTCACTTTCTCCTCATCATGTTCTCCCCTTTTTACAGAAGTCCCTTGCTCTAGGGAGAGCTGCTCTCTGGACTCTGCAGTCAGGAGCACTTGTCCATCAGCTGCTGGTCTCAGAAGTGTTACTTACACACATGTGTCCTCTTAAAGCTTCAGTGACTCGGAACTGAGCATCGCATCTCGGACAGACCTTCCTGCCACCATCTTGCAAATCAAACGTGGGGATAGGAGAGGAGCTGACTGCAACAGGAAAAACACAGAATAATTACAAACCTTACACTTCATCTCAGACCTAGGCAATCCTTTTGGCACACCAAATTCAAGACTTTAAACTTCTGACTAAACAGAAAGAGCCAAGCCTTAAAGAAGGGGCTTTCTTTGAAAGAAGAGTGCAAAGATTTTATCCTTTTTGCTTCCTTGCACCGAGTGTTTCAATAGTTAAAGGTCAGTGTTATTTTACTTCAGAAAATCAAGTTCCTGGCTTCTCATCAGCCTCAGAGACAGCTGCTACAGACCACACCTTTTAATGAGGACGACGATGACGACGACTCGGATACGCTGGATCTCTGGGAGCCGTGCACGGGGCTGCTGTTGGAAACCACCAGTGGGCCAGGGCTCTGTCCTAACGAGGGAATGGTGTTGAGGGTATTCACCAGCTTTGCAACCTCATTGCTGTTCTCCCCTGTCACTCCAGGCCTCTTGACAGTCACAAAGCTTGCAATGCTCACTGCCGAGGGAAGGCACCAGAGAGGAGCACTGGTAAGGAGTCAGGAAGAACTGGTCCCTTGTGTGAATCTCACCCCCCAGCTACTTTGCCTCATCTCTTGCTCCTCCAAAGAGGATGAAGCCATCAACAATTACCCTGTCCAGGAATGTGAAGGTTGGCATGATGGGGAAAGATTTCCCTGACCTTCCAGAGTGCACCCTGGATAGGAGCCACGTCCTGTGATCAACTAAACAGGATACTGATGGTCTCAAGAATTATTTGTAATTCTTTTCTAAATGCAGCTGTATATGATTATGGCCACTCGAAGCTAAAAATAACCTGACAGCTTGCTGTGTCAAAAAGTAGGTTTTTTTTTCCCCTTTTTAAATTTTTTGGTCAATTTTCTTCAGCAATCATCACAACTCATCAATTCAGGCCACATTCACAGAAAGCAACAAGGTTACTTTCTGCTGGTGTTCCTCACCGAGTTAACTTCACCTCCCCAAAATACCTGTGATTAAAAACAGTATTTTAGAATTTTCTACTTTTGGGGACTTCTCACTGATGGTCTTGGAGCATTCTACAAAACACAATTTCACCAGTTTCTCACACCAAACTGGACATGATGACAAGATCATCCTCATTTTCCAGCTTGGTAAGAGATGAAGTGTGAGTCAGGGAGACGAGAGGCAAAAATAGAAGCCTGGAGTTCTGACTCAACTTCTGCCTTTTAGCTGCAACACCAAAGGTTTGGAGATGAGATTACAGACAAGTTTTCCACACTCCTGTCCCCTCACTTCTCCATGGCAAATCTTACCTAACTTGGGGTTAGCAGCTTGACTGGGCTGCCCTGGCTGCTGCACAGTTAACTGTCCCAGTGTTGTTGGCTGTGTTGCAGCAGGAGTTGTGGACTTACTTTGCTGTTGTGCCTGGGTCTGTGGAACTGTGCTCCTGATGGTGAGCGTGGCCGGAATCACCGTGGTGAACGTGTTGGTGGTGGGTCTGACAGGCATGGTTGTACCTGGTCTCACCTGGGCCATTTGGGAGAACACCTGAGGGACGCCAACTGCTGGTTTAACAAACTGGGTACCTGGGGCTTGGAAAAGAAAGGAACAAACATGGCAGATGGAGTGATCAAAGTCCACTCCATTCCCATTTTTCCAAACTCTTTTTGTTGATTTTCAGCTGAAGTTTCGAAAGTTCAGCACCTTCATTTCACTTCCCAAGCACAGAGTGAAGATTGTGTTCCCAACAATTTTTAGGAGGAATATTCCAAAAGGCCCAAGTGGCTTAGAAACATAAATCCCACTGACTTTCATGGGGCTCGTGGTCCTGGTCACCAAGCCCAACAGAAACTCACTGAAGGCTTCTCATAGCACAAGGCTGATCCCACATTTGCAAATGAATTTGTGACACAAATGCTCTGCAGGTTTGTTCTGGGAAAAACAAAAGGCATCACTAGCGTGGCTGCTTTGTTGTAAGGCAGGTGTCTGGTGACAGGCAGGTCCCCAGCTTTTCTGACAGTGAGCGAGAGGATCAGGTAGCAGAAATCATCCTCAGGGGGAGGTTTGGTTTCCAGGCAGCTGGGGAGCACCAGCATGGCATGGGGAAACTTTGGGAAGAAGGAGGGATGGTGAGGGGCTGGGATCTTGGAATGAAGTTGGCTGAGGAGGCTTTTTGAAGAGGCCAGACTACACTGGAAGTGCCCTGCTCTGCAAAGTGGTTTGCTGCTGCTAACAAAGGGTTCACTCTGCCCTTTACAGACAAATCTCACCTGCTGCATAACTAGAAAATCCCCTTCTTCATTGCTACTGGAGATGCAAGTGAAAAACAGACTTCAAAAATAGAAATACACATCCATTTAATCCTTGGTACTACAAAAAGGAACAGGACAGTGGCTTTGGCTTGTCTCAGCCCTTACCTGGGACAAGGGTGATGGGTCTGACTGTCTGACCCTGCTGTACATTCAGAACAATCCCAACTTGGTTCATGGTGTTTTGCACCGGCCGCACGTTCCTCACAGGAAATCCCTGCAGTCAAAGAGCACCATGAACACCCTGAGCACCTGCAGTCTGAGCTTCCTGGGGTAGAAAAAGCTGCAACATGCAAAGGACACTTTTTTTTTTTTTTTTTTAAAGCAGGAGCTCTGGTAAACAGGAACACTCCTTTTGTAGGAGTGATCCTCAGGCAAACGCTCCAAGAAACCAGCAGGTGGACAAAAATTACCTGCTTGTTTTCCAGGAAAACAAAACAAAGCAGTTTAAGGTCAAATTCCTGCAGAGTGGACAGACCCACCTACAGCAGGAGCTCAGGCCCTACTGGTAGGAGCCAGCATGAAGTCCCATCAAACCTGTGCTGGCTCCCCAGGAGCTGCTGAGGTGTGGACTGTGGCCAACTCCCTCCAGTGAGACTCAGCTGTGAAAGCCTCAGCACAGAAACTATCCCCAAACAAAGCTGCTCCTACATCTAAACAGCAAAACAAAACCTCAACTCCACTGCAGTGCAACTGAAGAGCACGAGAAGTCAAAAAAAAAAGCCCCAAACCATTGAATAATGTCTGAGAGTCAAGGCTGAGAGCACCAGGGGCTCACCTGGGTTGTTATGAAGATGGGCTGGCTGGTGACAGGGGAATTGGTGACGTGGTTGGCATTCTGCATGATCTGCACAGGTCGTAACACTGGCTGTGTCACCATGGCTCCCAGACCTGAGGTGGGGTTCTGGGCAAGGATCAGTGGCTGTCCCCCCTGCTGGACCAGAGGATTGCCAGCTGGAAGAGAGAGAAACACAGCAAGGGTCAGGTGAAGGGGTTGCTGCTTCTCACACACACCCAGCAGCTTATTTGAGCCTTCAGAACCTGGGTATGTTTTCCAGTGCACGCTTTAAAAGTAAACTTGTGACACTACCCAACCTTTCTACAGATTGTTTTAATATTCAGATTTAGGCTGCCATTTCCCAAGCTGCCCAGGAACTGGGTGTTCAAATCCCTTGGCCTTGAGCAGCCTCTGAGACCGATTACTCTGGCTCCCACGTGCCCTTTGAACACAGCCACAGAAGCTACAAGATTTTTTTTTTCTCTACTCTCATTAATTATTAAGTAAAAATTCACCTGTCAGGGAGCTCCAGCACTGGTGTGACCAACCATGGCACCCAGAGGGATTTCCCTGATGGGTTTTCACTCATGTCTGCTATGGATTTGCTGCTTATGCATGTTGGAACTAACCCCAGGAAAAAAAAAAAACCCACAGGAGTAGTAAGAGGGGGAGGTAACACTCCTCAGCTTCTGTCCCTCTCCATCTGCACCAGCCCAGCAGACACTTCCCAGCAGTTGGCTGTGTCCTTCAGTCAAGATCCCATTTCTGTCCCACGTGTGCTCCCAATTCCACAAGCTCCTAACTTGCCAACCAGAGCAGACTTGCTACATTTGCACAGAATGCAGGAATTCAAACCCAGAAATACTGCCCAATTGCTTCTGGCAATTCAGAAGCTCATGTCACACCAAAACACAGCTCAGGAGCCTCCTACCTACTGCTGGCAGCCAGGAGACAGGGAAAGGGAGTAAAAGGAAGAGAAGAAAGGATGAGGGAAAAGGCTCCATGAAGATACATCCCAGGGAAAGATGGGATGAAATGGTGTAAAGCTGTAAAGCTGCCAAGAGAACATGGAACAAACCAGACACTAAAGATGCAGAATCCACCTCACCCTGCAGAGTGTGGCTGGTGGTCAGGGAACAAGTCAAAGCCCTGCAGGAAAGGTGGAAAAACTCAGTTCCTCAATCCCAGCACTACTGCAATCCACGTTTTGAGGACAAAGGGCTTCCAAACCAGCAATGGGAGGTGGGAACCCTGAGACTGACACAACATTCAGGTTGCTTGAGGGCTACAGAGTGGCCCGAGGTTACTGAAACTGCTGTGAAAGGGTTTCTGTATCCAAGCAGCAAACGTTTCCTACAGAACTGTGTAAATCCAGGGAAAGACCTGCTGCATGCCAGAACGTTCTGACCCACAGCCAAAACAGCTTCTTTTAATGGAAGATGCTTCACACTGACAGTCTGGATGCTGCCTGGCTGGCAATGCTCAGGGTAAAGGATCCAAATGTTTTCATGAAGATTACATTAGACAGAAACAGCAGGGTGATGGAAGACTACACCAGAAGGTTCAGCTCCAAGGCACACAACTGCCTGGCCCACACTGCATCTCACCTCACTTCAAGTGCCTCAGAGAGTTACAGGATGAGAGGAGACACCAGATCCCAGAGCATGGGAAAAACAAAAAGCATCAATCAGCAAACATAACCTTCCCAACTGGGAGAGAGGATCTGCTTCCAACCTTGGCTGTTCCCTACAGGAGCAGAGACCTTGCCAAAGGCTGGAAGCCTGTGACTGCAAGTGAGAGGTCTCACATTGCCACTTGGACTTCCATGAGAGCTCCTGGAGACTGCAGCTATGAGTACCTCGTGCTCAGTGTGACAGTCAGGTTTCCCAACTCCTCCTGGCAATCCTTTGGAATTTACAGACAATCTGGGAAGGCTTGCACTGGTTTAACAAACCCGGGTTGGGCTCAGCAGGGCACCCCCTATGGAGTAAAGGGTTACTGAGGCCTGGACAGACACTTGTAGGCACCTGAGGAGCCTTCCACCACTCCCAGAAGCAGCTTCAGGTGGCCCCTGAGCAATCTGAATCCATCCTCAGCAGAGTAGGTGGAAGAAAGAACAGGTTGGAGTGGGGCAGCAGGCAAAGAAAATTAAGGAAAGAAAAATTAGGCCAAGCATCACCTGAAATATATTTAGCTTTCAGTCATCTTTCCTTTAATGTCCCAGTCATTTGAGACAATTCAGATCTAATCTTGCAGGGGAAAAGGTGAATCCAGCAGAAAACCAGAAAAAGAGAAATTAAAAAAATGCTTCCATCCTCAGTCTGGAAATCCTGAGTTTTGGACTCTGGGGTGGCTTCAGCCCACTCTTCTGCTCTTCATCCCAAGGGGAACCAACACAATTCACCCCAAAATCCAAGCACATGTCTGTTAATTTATGGTCTTGAAAGGTAAGATTTTACCAACGTGGCTGCTGGTGTTCAGCAAAAGGTCTGGGGCTTCTTCATAAGGAAATCACACAGTAGAGGGGGAAAAAAACCAAACCAAAACCCAACAAAGCCTTACACGGGCAGAAGGGATAGATTTAATGGGTCTTTTCCAGCCCCAGCTTGTAAGTCTTCTTAATTAATGTAAAACAAAACGCAAGATGACAGCCATGAGCACAGCAAACAGATTGCTGAAAACTGGGATGGCTCCAGACACAGCTCATTTCGTGAGTGTTCCACACAGTCACAACTTAAACTGGGATGTGACCCTCAGTTACTGGGCCAGCAGAGACTACAGGGACCAAAGAGGTGACAGATGTCCCCGTGGCACTTTGCCACTCAGAATCCTCACTGGCATCATGACAAGAAGGATTCCCCTGCAAGTCAAAGGCATGTCACAAGAGCTGGGAGCAACTCGAGGAATAAGTGACTCAGGAAAGAAAAAGCCATGCTGGAGGCTGAAGAGTTTTATTTGCATTGGTCCTGGAACACAGAATTGCTTAATTGTATTGAGGAAAAAAAATAAAGTTTGTTTGTAGGGATGCCAGAGCAGCACTCTGCCTGCCTGCACTGCTGCATCTCTGTCCAGACACTGAGCTGATGCTTTGCTTGATCTTGACTAAGAACAACTGAGATGGCTGAACAAAAGCCTAACTTGAACACGCCAGTCTGCTTCACCCACACACAGATCTGGGAGAAGAATTCTTATTTTTTCACACACCAGACTCCAGAGTTTGAGCAGACCCCACAGGACAGTGACAGGAAATTTTTAGTCATGTTTCATTTACTCCCAAACTGTGAAGTTTGATTTGTACCAAGTTGCACAATGGCCCAAGTTGATACCAACAACCAGGAAGCACCATCCTTGTACCTTTCCTTAAGATTAGATCACAAACAGAATGATGAGACAGTATCTGAAAATCATCAAGCCTCCCACCTTCCAGATGTTGCTTTTCATGAGCCCAAGTTTCTCATAGTTTGAGACAAGGAGGGGATAAGAAAACACACTGACCTGCACATCAAATGCCAACTCTGAACACCCAAGTTATGGATCTTTCCATTTGCAGAGGACAGGCAAGGAAGGAAAATGATCAGCTGCAACTGATTGTATCAAACCATGGGTTAAATAAAGTAAACTAAATAAACTAGTTTAAGCTCAGAACTTTGACACACCAGAAATACAATTCATCAAACACCTGAGTTCCTCACTCACTTCAAAGCTGTGAAAAGAACCCAGATCAGTCCCCACACTGCTGGAAAAAGCACCACCTCCTGTGTGAACCACCAACTCCTAAGAAACTACAACTTTGCCTGTAGAACAACTAACAGCCCAAGTTTCCTTCTCCTTCTTTCTTTCTTTCTTTCTTTCTCTTTTCTTTCTTTCTTTCTTTCTTTCTCCTTCTTTTCAAAGAGAAGACCCCTTCCAACCACTGCAAACATCTCCTGCAAGAAAAAAGCCCTTTTCTGCCTCTTAAACAACTTGTTCACAGGACACCTGGCCTGGTGCAGCACCACCAACCTCTCAGCTCTGCTCTGCTCACACCTAGAGAGCCTGAGATTTGTTGTATTAGTCATTAAGAGGCTTTTCCAGCTATCAAACCAGGCTGCTGACTGGAGAGGATGTACCAAACCACTGCCATTTCTCTTTGAATTTGAACACAGATAATGGGAATAATTCCAGACTAAAGCAGTCAATTACCTGTTGCAGTCTTATCAACTGAATTATAATCCTCAACAACAGAATCTTCAATCACATCACTGATTTTCTGCCATGGTTCCAGCTCCTCCTCCTCACATTCCATGAACAGGTCTGTGTCCGCCATCCTGCAAAGCAAAAAGAGGAGAAACCTTCAGTGGAAAACTGGGTTTTTAGTGATTTCCAACTCATTCATGGCCAGAAAAAATTCTAAGGCCAGAAATAGGAATAATTCTTCCATTTCCCAGTATTCCAAAAGAAAAAAAAAAACCAAACCCAAACAACTAGGTTGTGATTTTCAGGTTATTTATTTCTCCAGTTCTACTTGAATGGGCTGAGTTTCCTTTGCAGATAAAGCTGTGAAGTTGGTGTTGAAAACCCTTGGGTTTGACTTAAAATTGCAATGGTTTTGCATCTCCTGCATAAGAAAGCCAACCCAACAACTCTGAGACCAGCACTCACTGCCCCAAAACCCAGAACCCTTAAATAAATGAAGAGCTGTGACTGAAAGAAGGCAGAACTGGGGGTTTTTTGCTCTGTTTATGGTTTGGAATATTCTAGGATTACTGCCAAGGCACATAACAGAATATCCAAAGCTTAAATGAGTTTAAAAAAACCCAAAAAAAACCCCAAAACCCACTATTTACATACCTGCCCCCTTTGTTTGCACACAGAACACAAGTTTTTATGGCTCTGCCTTCACTGGAAATTCAGAATTTTCTCCTGAGGCTGCATCTACTCTCGACCTCAGTGATGCAGAAATCTGGATGTGTTTCAAGTGAAGGGCTCAATTAATGAGGATTCACAATGAGCAAGTCTGGAGTGTCCTAGAGGACATCTGTCCTCAGGTGGTGGCTCCCACCAAAGGTCCCCAAAAAGCTGACTGTGACTCCTGTGACTGAGATCTGACTGACAGACACACATTCCCAATCACACTTCACCAACTTGCAAACTGTGCAGCCAAGCTGCTGGAAAGAGCTTTGTTCCCAGGCCCAGTTTTGCAGTGTTTCAGGATTTGGTTGTTTCTAAATTTCATTTTGTAAAAGATTCTTAGGGAAAATTCTCTTTAGTAACACATTTAGGAGTCTTTAACCAATACGACTCGTTCTAGAGGCTCAACTGCAGTTTCAAAGGAAATCAGGAGGAAATCAGACCCCACAAAAGCTGAATTTCCTAATTCCCCACCTGGGTTATAGTGAAAAAAGAACCAATTCTTCCCCTCTAGCCCACCAAGAAGGGTGATGAGCAGAGCAAGCAGTGGTTCTGTCCTGTTAGTGAATGGGAATCAAGACACCTAGAAGGGATTTTTCTCTTCCTGATGACATTTTGGTGGCACCAGAGTCTGCTCTGATTGCATTTTGCCATCTCTACTCCCATTTGACAGCCATAAAATTCAGATCAGAAGTGTTCTGAGACAAACTGGCCAACACAAACAGCTTTTGAGAGGGGACAAGAAAGAAAATAATCCAACTTGTGCAGGCAATCTGTGTTTTCAACAGCCACAGCAAACAGGGCTCCCCAGAAGGCTTCAATGCACTGCAACACGCATGAGCTCACTGCTGAAAGAGCAAAGAGACTTTGCTTTAAAAAATAAACTGGATTAAGTAACCACGGAGCAATTAGCTCATAAATCTCCTATTTTCTACCTTCCTCTCAGCCAGACTGACCAGAGTGGTTGCTCAGACTGGGGGTGCCACTCAAGACTCTGCCTTTGCTGTGTTGTGTTTGTCTGAAGAGGATCAGAGGTGCTGCTGTCAGCACAGGACGGGGCTTTCCTGAGAAATCCTCATTTTAGTTTTTTTGCTTGCTTATATTAATATCCATAATCCTCACCTCCCAGTCATGCTTTTGGAGCACAGCAAAGGTTGTTTTAAGAATCACAAAAGGAATGGTGAGGTGGTGATGCTGGAAGGGAGGTTCTGAGCCTTGCTGGGCACTCTGGAGGCTCCGTTCCTCTCCAGCACTGGGTTGTTCATTAACTAAAGGGGCATTACCAGGGATTTTTGCACTACTACACACAGAGTGTACTTTAGCTGTTGACACTGAGGCTTCTGCTCTAGGAAGCAGTTAATACTCCCAGCAGAGTTAACCCTTCTCACTGAACACACAAAACATGACCAATAAATAACACACATTACCCCAAGGTAACACCCAGACTCCTGCTCTGCTGTTTAAATGTCTCCACTGCACTTTTCCCAGGAGCAGATGCCTCAAACACAGTCTGATTATAGTAAAATATTTTCTAATCAGTGAGAAAACAAACAGACAGCTGATAAAACCCTCAACTTTGTCAAATAAAATCACACCAGTATGTAAGGAGTCAGATATTGTCACAAACCTGACATACAATTAACCAAGTGCATCACACCAAGCATGACAAAGCTCCCATTCTCCACAGCACCAACTACCTGCCTGCTTCAGAGATACCACCAGCTGCTTCATCTCCATAAACCCTGCAGTGTGTAAAACATTTTATGAACCTTATCTCAAAGGTGGGAAACTGCTCAGTGAAATTAAGTGACTTGCCAAAGATTCTGCTAGCAGCCAGTGGCTTAGTCAGAAACTAAACTGGAGATGCCCACCCTCTGGTTACATCACTGAACACAAACTTCTGCCTGTTCTGGTAAAAAAAACAAAGAATAATAATAATAAAAGAAAACCCCAACAACAAAGGAACAAAATCCCCAACAAAAATACCGAATGGTTGGGAACACAGATTCCAAGAACTGAAGCCCTGAAGGACAGCATTATGCCAGAGATCTGCTCAGCAGGGGAAAGCAAGAATCAAAGAGCCTGAAATATTATTTTCTCTGCCTGTTAACATAAACTTTTTGTTTTATAATTACAAGCTCTTAGCATAACCAAGCCAATTTTCACAGGGGCTACAGAGGAGATCTTGAGCAGATAACCCCTGCAAGAGATCAATAACTACATCTGTATGGTTTTCAATATTCATCTTGCACAGAAACATCCAGAAAAAAATCCTCTGTGAAGCTCCTAGGACAAAGCTTCTCTTGGCTGGTGAAAGCAGGGAGGCTACAACAGAAACTATTTGTCTGGAATCATGTTACTCACAGCAGACAGCAACCCTGCCTTAATGCTATAGTGATGGGCAGGCTATAAATAGCCAGGATAAATAACCTGCTCTATTAATTAAAGCATGCACATATATGTCTGCCCAGGAAGGTTGGGACTACAGAGGGAGGCTCTGCACACACTGTACAAAATATATTATTCAGCAGCTCATAATTATTCAAAAGATGCAAGGACAAAATGCTAAAGAGTCTGTAGTTACAAGCTTCTTTTGACACTAACTTGCATTATGCACACAGCATTTCATCTGCTCCCATCAACTGAACTAAGAAAATGTCTCCTTTCTTCTCTAATGTAACAGCTTTGTTTTTCAAAGCTTTGATCTTGAATATTTTTGTATGTAAGAAGCCTTTGCTCAATAAAATGATTAATCCCAATGATAAATACTCTACATTTAGCTTTTCAGCACCGAGCTGGCAGATGCTTGGTTGAAAATATGGATGCCAAAAAAAAAAAAAAGAAAAAAAAAGAAAAAAAATAATTATCAAGTGTTCCAGACACACTGCAAGAAACCAAACCTTCCAGGCTGAAAGGTATTTTCTCTCTCCCCTCAACTGGAAAATGGGAGAAGACCTTCAGGGGAAGAGCTAGGATGGATTAGCTTTACACAAACAGCTGGCAAGACCCAGACCCTTTATTTTTTGTGGCTGGCACTCAGTGTTGCCACACAGGGGGAAAAAGCTCCAACAGTCATGAAACTGGGTGTTAAAAGGCTGCCCACCTGATCAACACCATCACCACTGCCAGGAGAAACCCAGCAATCAAGAGGGTTTATGTTTGCATACAACCAGACCTCACCCTCTCATGAGGAGGAATCCTTTCCTGCTGTGCCCCACTGAAAAAAAGAAAATAAATGTACACTGATGTCCCTTGGAATTCCACCTGACTCTTGCAACCCATGACATGGTTGTGTTGATTCTCCAGGAACCACCTTACCATAGCTGGAGAGGCATCAGATCCAAGCCCTACAGATGGTGGTTGTTGCCTCCAGAGAGAACTGATCAGGTGGAGAGGACAAAGCTCTGTGTTCTGCTTCAAACTTCTCATCTTCAAAACCACCTCACTGCAAGAAACACTTCTCTCCCTTTCCCCACCTAAATGAGGTGGCAGACAAAGGGCTGGCTGCCACAAAGCAACTCTGAACTCTGTAATGTCACCGAACAGGGTCCCAAGTGTCTCCTGGAAGACCTGGGGACACCAAGTCCATGGGTGCTGGGGACCACTGGAGCAGTCTCCAGGAGGTGGGTGGGTTTGGGTTCCCAGTTTGATGCCCAGTTTGGTATCACTGGTCATTACAGCCATGACATCCACGTGCTGGTCATGCACACACACTTCATCTCCAAGGACTTGAGATGAATGACTCCTTCAGAGCACTCTTCAAAACCCACATGATGGGCTGCACTGCTCTTGCTACAGAAGCTTCACTTGAAGGCTTTTTTTAATTAAAAAAAGTATAAATAAATCAGCACTTGCCAGGGCACTGCTGGTGGCCCAATTTCTGCCGAGTGGGTGAAACCATCTGCACCACAGCCAGTCCTCAGGACACACTCTGAGATAAAGACATCCTCCACGACAGAGCTGACTTGGTGCAACCAGAAGGGAAATTCTGGTTGAAGATGGAGCAAAGAGGAGGGACAGGGACTGTCACCCCAGAGGGACAGGGACTCTGACCCTGAATTTCACACCTAGCATCTTCCCTCCATCCCCGGGATACCTCCAGAGGGACAAGCACAGCCACCTACTGCACTGATGGAAAACCAGGGAGGAATTCCTCAGCCTTGTGCAGACCAAAGCTGGGAAGCTTTGCTGGAGCAGGGGAAGCCCCAGGAAGCTCCACTCCTCCTTGAATTCCTTTCTCCAGCTAGGAGGAAACTCCAGACACAAACAGGACCATCCCAGACTGGGCAGCACCTTCAGTTATTTTAAATAACAGAGACCACAAACTTAAAAAGGTATCACCAGGCCTTCACAAATCCTAATTCAAAGCTTGATTCACACTTTCAAGAGAGAACACACATCTCCACGTGGATCTCCAATGCAAAAAACCCCCCGTGAACGTGCAGGGAAATCCAACCCAAGACTGAGCACGTGGCACCAACACCCTTGTACTTTTTATTTCTTTTTGAAGAAATGGTGGAAGCCCCACAGCCAACTCTCAGTGATGATGGACTGAACCAAAGTTGAGGAAACAGCTGAGGAACCTTGCAGATGGGCACAGCAGTGACTCCTGCAAGATCTGGTGCAGAACTTCCCCCCAGATCACCCCTGGCAGAGCAGCACTTTGGCCCCAGAACAAGGAGTCAGCCCCTTGCAGAGAGGACACAGTGGGATGGTGACTTGCAGGCAAGGAGGAAGCAAACCCCAAGCACACTGCAAACGTGCAGCCTCACCAGATCTCCTGTCTTGCTACTTATTTTCCCTCTTACTTTCCATAATGCACCCTTAATGGCCAAGAATGCACCTTATCTTTCCCAGAACCTATAAACCCAAGGAGGTTTCATTAAATGCAAATGAATCCTCCTACAAAGGTTTCTGCTCTCAACACAAGCTGCAATCCCTGCCCTGAAAAAGCAGTGCTCTCCAGTGAACCTGATACAATCTCAGTGATGGGTGATGCTTTCATGACTGCTTCTCCCACGAGCAGCACCTCCAGAAGAGGTGAAAGGCACTGCACAAGAGTTCAGCAGCTCCATCCTCCAGGCCAAGGTAAATTCACCTGCTGGTGACTGATGTGGTTGACTTTGCTGGGCACTGAAATCATTTCAAGAGACACATTACATTTCCTCCCAACACTATTGTTTAAAGTCCTGTACGTTTTATTAAAAGGCTTTGAAGTGGGTGATGCTTACTAATTAGGATGTGTTATTACACATTCAATTATAACGATTGTTATCTACCTTAGAGTTTGAAGTGCAGAGTGATGAAAACAAACTGCTTTCTGATTGTTTGTTAACACTTTTGGCACATCTTGTGAGCACGGGGCTACCTTGAAGCTTCCAGAGGCCAGGAGTGGGTCTGTAGCTGTGCTTTTTTGTCAGGAGATGGCATGAAGCACTCCACTCATGTCAACATGGGGACAGGTCTGCTGGCACGAGGACAGCTGGAGGTTTTCTGACAGTATCTAAGCAGCTGTGGGGATGGTGGACACAAACAACAGAACTGTATATATCCACAAGAGCAGCTGTAAGACCAACGTTTGCAGAACTCTGCACACAGACAAGAGCTTAAAAGCAGCAACAGGGAGGAAGCTCTCTGGAAGGGCAGACCTGTGGGATGCTAATAACTCCAGGGCTGGCTTTACAGGTGAGGCAAAAGAACCCAACAACTGCAGCAACCTGAAGCTACAAGACATGGAGAACCAGGCTGGGGGAAGATGCAAAATCCCTATTCCCTTGCAAAGTATTTCCTAAAAGAAGCAACGGATCCCCCCCTATCCTCTACCCCCACTTCTGATCACTCACTCCTGCCCCATTAGGGATGTCTTGGTGACAGCTGCCACTGCTGCCAACTTCACCAAAATAAAGCCTTGTGTGTGCTGTCCTGTGCTGGCTGTTGGGCAGCAGGATCCGTGCCTCTCCTCCACCTCCACACCACATCCCAGACAACGGGGAGAAGCAGAGGGTGAGGATGCCCTCAGGCAGCAGCCTGGCTCCTCCAGGACCACAGGTGACAACCCCTTAATTGTTAATACCTGCAGACAGAAGAACCAAGCTGCCAGGTACCCAGTGCCAGCCTTCCAGCCAGCCCAGCAGAACCAACAGAACCAAACCCCTGACCCAGCCATGGGTACCGAGGGGCACGCTGCTTATGGGGATGGGGGGAAAGCAGGGTTTGCTGTCAGTGCCAGGGGTCGGGGCAGACAAGGATGCAGAGGGAGAGGAAGGCTCAAGAAAACAAATAAAAAGCAGAGTTTCCCCTCTGCAGCGACTCAGAGGTGCTGGGGAAGAGCCCCTTCACTGGGGAGGTGGGCAGGGAGGTGTCTGGAGCTCTCTCCCCTCCAGCACCACCGTTAACTCGCCTTAAAAAGGAGGCGGAAAGGACATTTCTCCAGAGAAATAAAGCGCAAAACCCACCCTGGGTGTATTGTGGCGGCTGAGAAAAAGAGAGAGAGAGAAAGAGAGAGAAAAATAATCCCCGTGCCCAACATGGCCGCCCACCCAGCACCAGCCCTGGGAAAAGGAGGAGGGGGGAGGCAAAGCGGGGGGGATGCGGACACCCCCTCCCCGGGGGTCTCCCCGCGGGGTTTTGTTGCGGAGCTTTGCGGGAGGGTTACGGGGGGGGGGGATGAGCGGAGGGAGCCTCTGGTGCCGCTTCACCGCCCGTCACCCCCCCCCCTTCTCCCTCTCTCTCTCTCTTCCCAGCCCGGCGGAGGGGGGGTGTGCGCGGATCCCTCCGCCTCCCCTCAGCGCCCGGCGGGCGGGCGGCCGCTCCGGCATTCCGCCGCCCAGCGGGAGCCGTGGCCGCGGCTCCTCCCCGTCCCCCGCCTCGGCAGCCCCGCTCCCTCCCTCCTCCTCCTCCACCTCCTCCTTCTTCTCCTCCCGCCGCCGCTTTGTGTACGGAACGCTCCGGCCCGGCCGCTCCCCCCCCCCACCCCTTCACCTCCCCCCCACCACCACCACCGCCGCCTTTTCCTCCCCTTTTTCTCCTTCTCCCCCAGACCCGGGCGGTTCGAACCGGTTCCAGCGCTCACCAGCCGCCGTCCCCCTCCTCACACACCGCCGACCCCCCCCTACCCCCCACCCCGCCATCCCGGCGCTGCCCCCCACATAACGGGCCCGCACCTCCTCACCTTCCTCCCCGCTGCCGCCGCCGCTTCTCCCGCTGCCTCAGCCGCCGCCGCTCGCTCTTAAAGGGCCCCGAGCCCCCGCCGCGCTCCGCCGCTCTCCGGGCGAGGCGAGCGGCAGGGGAGGGCAGGTGGCATGAGCCCCCGGGACCCCTGAGCGCGGTGCTGAGGAAGAGGAGGCTGAGGATGAGGAAGATGAGGAGGAGGAGGAGGGATTATCTCTTGTTTCTGCTCGCCCTCCGTACGTTCTCGCGGGGGGCGGCTCCGTGCTTGCCGTGTGTCTGCCCCCCGCCCCGCACACGCGCGCGCACACCCACCGCGCACGCACAGCCCGCGGCACAACGGAGCGGGAGATGCGGGGGGGGGGGGGGTGCGGGAGGAGGACGGCGAGGGAGGGGGGGGGGGGGGGGGGGCGGAGAAAAAAAAGGGCGCCCGGCGGAGCGCTGCAGGCGCAGGGACACAGCACACCCAGACACACACAGAGACACGCAGAAAGGGAACCTGGCCGGCGGAGGGATACGGTGACGTCATTTCCTTCAGGGCCGCGGGGCGGTGCGGGGATTGGCGGGCGGCGCGGTGACGTCACCGCCAGGCCGTTCCCCGCCTCAGCCGCGGCCCTGGCGGAGTTCGGGGCCTGAGCGGCCGCGATGGGAGCGGGAGGGAGGGGAAGGGGGGAAGGAGACCCTGAAACCCCCCCAGCGCCGCCAGAAACCCTCGGGGGGGATGCGGGGAGCGCTGCGGATGCGGCCTTGAGCGTGCGGGCTGCGGGAGGGGCGCTCCCAGCGCCGGGATTGCCCGCACTCCGCGTCAGGCCTAGCGCGGCCTCACCGCCATCACCTCAGGAGGGCTCTGAGGGATGGGGGGGCCGGAGCCTCCGCCTCGCATCCCGCCGGGCTCGGTTCACCTGCCCGAGAACTCAGGGCTGTGGCAGAGGGGCCGTGGCCAGGAGGGGGTTGGCGAGGTGCGGGGTGGTGTCCGGATGAAATCGCCACCTGTAGCCGGTTTGGCTTCGGCTTCAGCCCTGCCCTTGGCCTTTCCCAGCCTGGGTCCTGGCGTTCCTGGCGCCTTAGAGGCAGCGGGCAGCGTGGGGAGGCTTCTATCTGCAGGTGGAGGGCTGAGGAGGTTGTGGGTGTTGCCAGCAGAGCTCGGGGGTCATGGCCACAAGATGAGCTTGGTGGCTAGCGGGGCTGGTGAGGGGCCAGCCTGACAGCTCTGCCTGAGTGGCCTTTAGGGCCTCTTGGGGAAGGCGAGAGCTGCTGAGGTGGTGGCAGGGCTGAAACCCATCATCTGTTAGAGAGAGGACATCAGGCAGGCAGACATCAGGCTGTCATTCCAACACATCTTGGTGGCTGCATCTCCAGACAAGATTCATCCAGTGAGGAGAGAGTCAGCCCTGATGCAGTCACTGAGAGGACTTCCTGATGAAGCTGTTCCTCCTCTCTCTGTTTTCTGTCCCTTCTAGGAAACGTTAGGACTTTAACCCATCCCAGTGCAGCCAGAACAAGTGTAAATGCTGCAGGTGATGCATTTATCTCATCCTATTGCTGGCTCTTTGCCCATCCCAGCTCCCAGCGTGTCCTCAGCAGCTGCAGTGCTCCCTGGCAGGAACTCAGGTGGTTTATGTCTTTAATAAGGGACTTCTTGCCATGCTGAGATCTTTTGTGATCAGCTTCTCCCAGTGAATAATCCAGCAGGGAGGGAACGTGGTGCTTGGAGCTGCTGGTGAAGCAGGTGATGCCTGAGCCCTGGGAACACCCCCAGCAGAAATAAGAGTTTATTTTTATAACTCCTTTAAGGTTTTCACCTGTGGGAAATGGTTCTTATTTGTTCCTCTGAGTTTGTAAGCAGGGTGTCCCCCTCATGGACCCCCCGTGCTGGGCTGCCCAGAATGGGGTTGATTATCCAGGAGTTGATTAAACAAACACATTAATTGTTCTTCTGATGCTCTTGATGAGTTCTTCCAGGAGTTGCTCCTGGTTCTCACCCTGCACCAGGCCCCTCCAGCCCCCTTTGAGCAACCAAACCCCAGGCAGTGCAAGGAGCTCTGACTCCTGTGCCACTGATAAATAACTAAACCCACAGCTCAGTGCCATTTTCACTGATTCTCTGCAGTTTTGCTCCTGTTTCATGCACAGAACATCTCCCTCTTGTCACAGAGCTGCCTCCCCCTTTCCTTTATCCCACTGAGTTAACACTTGGGTTCACTTTACACTTGTTGTAAATTACTTGTAATTAAACTGCTGAGTCTTCAGCTGTTAGAAACACCCACATGCCCTCTGTTTCAGCTTCCACATCAGGTTTTGAACTTTTTTCCTGCATTCTGTTACAAACAACCACTGGAATTACTGTCTCTGTCTCTTCCTGAGCTGCTTTTCCCAACCTCCCCGTGCAGCAGAAATGAGATGTGTTATTTCACCTCACCAGACTGGACTTGGGGAATCCTCCATGAAGCATTTTTCCTCCATTCCTCACACAAATGGGTCCCTGGGATGCCTGAGGATGCTCATTAATTGGTTGCATGCTCAATTTAATCCTAAAACACCTTTTTTTCCAAGGTCTAACAGGTTTCCAGTTGATTTTTCCCTTCTCCAGAGCTTCTTTGTGACAGAACGTGCAGGAAATCACTTCCCTTGTCCACTCTGCTCCCTCGGGGAGGGGGTGTGGGTGAGCAGGAGCTGCTTGAACCCACAGAGCCCACCAAGTGTCACCCCCAGGCACCACTTGTGCCTTTGAAAAAAAATGCCCAAAATGATTAAAAACCTCTTTGTGTTTCTGTTTTTAGGGTGGAACTCTGCTGAGCTGCTCCCATGTGCTGCAGAGGGGTAAGGAGCATCTTTGGGTTTGGTCACTGAGGATTCTTTTAAGTCTTTTGTTTATTTGGGGGGTTTTTTTGTTTGTTTATTTGGTTTTACTTCCAGGAGCTGTCACTACATCAGGTCCTGGGGGACTCTGTGAACTCCTGGAGGTCTGCAGGTGGATGACAAGGTTTCCCACGAAACAGGAGCTAATTACTCAGCCAAATGAGGGATCTCTGCAGAAAAAAAACCCCAAACCCTCAGGGGAAACCTTAATAAAAATCCCCTCCTGGGCCT
Organism: Calypte anna; assembly: GCF_003957555.1. Lineage (NCBI taxonomy): Eukaryota > Metazoa > Chordata > Aves > Apodiformes > Trochilidae > Calypte > Calypte anna. The sequence continues at coordinate 1,600,849 of NC_044270.1, forward strand.
CAGCTGACAGGACTCTGGGATCTAGCCCAGGAGCTGGGTGTTTCTCTGCAGGAAGCTGTTGTGTGGCTATAAAAATGTCTGAACTTTGAAGCCCTGGGGTTGTTTTGTCTTCTCAGGTCCCAGCTGAGCTTTCCCTGAGCATCTGGTGGTTGTCATCTTCTTACCAAACCTTGGAGTCCAGGAGGAGGAGTTTGGATACCAGGGAAAGATCCAACCCAGGAATAAATAAATAACTGTGTTTGACCCTTCCTGCACCTTCTGCTTGAGATCCTCTCCCTTAAAACAACCTCAGGTGAGCTGATTAATTAATTAATTTAATTAATTAAACCCCTCCCCTTCCACAGCACTGGCAGCTCTGGTGGTTTCATACCTTGTGCTTTTCAGCCCAAGCAGGGATGATTTCCTTCAGATGGTTTAAACACCATCACTTTGGAGCCCTCTGGTGATATTCCCACAACTCTTAATCCTTGAACTGGACTCCAGTGGGTCCAGACTGGTCTGACTGGTCTGAGCTTTTTGATGGCAGCAGAAGGAGGTGGTGCCCCCTCACACTCTGCCTAAAAATCAGGTCGGGAATGGTGAAATAAATTGACTTTTGTGAACTCCTGCTCAGCCCTTGGAGGCCTCTGGGGGCTCCTCAGGAGCAGAGGAGTCAGCAAAGCCTTGGGGTGGATCCTGTTTGCCTTTCCTGGTGTCTCCTGAGGACACAGCCTCTCAAGGCTGGGAGATAAATTACTCGGATCACTTAACAGCAGCTGAAAAAAAACCCAAAAACCAACCCAAAAACCAACTCACTGAGTCAGGTTTGGACACAGCAAAGTGTTTTTTCAAATGAAAAGCTGAGAGGGAAGGAGCTGCTGGACAGAGGAGGAGTAGCTGAGGAATAGAAGAGAAGGAAGAGTGACACTTGTAAGGAACTCTTAATAAAAGATGAACACTAAGGATCTGTGGGGAAAAAAGAGCAAAAATACCTCGAAAAGCAATGGGAAAGATGAGATTAATTATTGTCAGGGACAGCTTAGCAGAATCCCAGATGGCATGAGGAGGGAAATCTGGCTTTTCCAATACTCCAGGGCAGGTGCCAGTCTTAAAGAACCTTTTTCAGAGCCAATTCCGGGATGTTCTCAGCAGACAACTTGGTTTTTTGCAGCTGCACTGAAGAGCCCCGAAATCTCCAACCCCTTGGAGGCTGCCAGGGCTGCCACCGAGCAGTCCCTGTGCTCTGGGGAAAAAATCACGAGGTTTGGGTTAGTTTGTTTGTTTGTTTTAAAGCACAACGCTCCCCCCTTTTTGCTGTCTCAGAGCTCGCAGGGCACACAAGACCCAGGGCAAAGTTTTCCGGACTTAAAGAGGAGCAGAGGACCGGGATCTCGGCAGAGCTTCCCCCGGGACGCAGGAGGAGCTCTGGATCCTCCCCTTGGCACTTCCCCAGCTCCTTCCCACCCTTCCCTCTTGGACACCCGAGGCTCTGCAGGCAGCTGGAGCTCCTCGACCCCCCCAGGAGTATGGGTAAGAGATCCACCCGGAGGATCCCGATGGGATCTGCTGCTTCTTGGCTCCGATCCTGCCCTCTGGAGCTGCCGGTGGGGCTTGGGCTGGGCAGGAGGGACGCGGGGCTGAACTTGAACCTTTCACCTCACTGTTAAAAGCTTTATTTCTGGAATCTAAAGGAAACCCCTGGGGTTTCAAAGGAGGATCCGTAAAGCTGTCAGTAAGTGCTGACATTAAATGTCTCTTTTAGCAGCTACAAAGGGGAGTGAAAGTTTGGAGCCGGGGTTGTTGGTGAACGTGAGTTGGGAAGGAAGGTTCTGGGAAGCTGAAGAACCAGAATTCGATCTTTTTGCCTCTGTTTTTTTGGGTTTTTATGATTTTTTTTTTGGTGCTAGACCGAGTAATTATTTTTACGGACTTTCACTCGTGGCTGCAGGGACAGGAAATGGAGGGAGGGGCCTGAAATAGCTGGGAGCTTTTAGCCCGAGGATGTAAAATCAGAGTGTGTGCTGGGGAACGCTGCTCCTGTGCCGCTCTGCAGAGCAGGGGGAGGCTGTAGAGCTCAGTCAAGAAGAAAAACCCCTTAGTGCAGAGGCAAAAGGAATGATCCTGACTCAGCAGAAGCTCCTTGGTTCATCTGCCTGGGGTGAATGAGCACCTTTTGTAAGTACCTTTTGCTTTTGGAAGTGCTGGCGGTGCCGTGGTGTCAGTTTTGCTTCTCTTTTGAAGCCCTTGGAGGTGTTTGTTGGTTTGAGGCTGTGCTGGCTCGGGTGGTGTTAAAATAAAATTCACCTGAGAGCTTGGAGGCTCCACACAGGGTCAGCTGCCAGGTGCCTGGGGGATCTGGAACGTGATAAATAGTCTGAGAGTGTTTAACGAGGGATTATTAACGTGGCAACGTAAATATTGTTGTTAACACTTTGCTACAAGATGGTGCAAATCACACGTTCACCAGGAAAACCTTTTGTATGCACAACATCATCAGCAGAGCTCTTCAGGCTGTGGCATACAAGGGTTCAGGGTAAGTGTTTGAAGGGGATCAGAGGGAAAGGAGGAAAAAAAAAAAAGATCTTTATGGAAAAAAAGGAAGAGAAAACGTTCATCATCTTGCTGTGTGTTTGCTCTGGGAAACAATTTGGCACAAGTAATCTTGTTCTCAAAGTAATTTGCAGAAAGCTGCATTTGCAATGCTAATTAAGCTGTGGTCTAATGCACACTGAGTTCCTGCTAATTTAGGTGATTGAGGAAATTGGAATAAAGTTTCAGTGATGGCTCAGGCAGAAATGGAACAAAACGAGCTTCGGGTTTGGTGTTTCTGCTCACAAAGGATGGGAAATGAAACCCAAAGTACTAAATTACTCTTCCTGAGGAGACCCAGTTTGTGAAGTCAGGAGCTTCCACCTGCAGATTGCTGGAAGGATTTTGCCTTCAAAGAATGGGCACTGGAGCTGCCACTGGATTCAAAAATCTTCAATTTGTGTCATTCTGGAAAAAAAAACAAACCCCAAAGTTGCTAGAAACTTCTCTTTTTAAACATCAGAGCACAAACTTATCTGCTTTGCTTGGTTTTATTACAGACTTTGAGGTCTGGAGGGCATTGCTTCTGCCAACATGGATTTCCCTTGGTGTTGTCCTGAAGAAAGGTGGAATTTGGGTTTTCACAGCTGGAATTTGGGTTTTCACAGCTGGAATTTGGGTTTTCACAGCTGGAATTCTGAGTTTTCAGCAGCTCCAGAGCAGAACCTCCCAGCACTGTGGCAGGGGCTCAGCCTCCCAGCACCTGCCCAGCTCTCTAAAAGCAGATTTATGTGTGCCAGTTCAACCTAGAAACCTGCAGCATGTTGTCACTGCCCCTTAAAGCAATGTTTCAGGGTAATGTTTTCTTCTGGCCAACACTTTGAGGGATTCAATCCTCAGCCTGTGTGTTCTGTTGGCTCTCTCAGAGGAATCACAGGGCACCAGGCTGCTTTAAGGTGATTTTCTCTTAGGTGTTGACCAGGAGCCAAACTGATACAGAGGGAGCCAACTTCCTCTTCTCTCTGGTCACCTGCAGCCTCCCCTCTTACCCCAGCTGTAAATCCTTCTACAATAACCATTTCTGCAGCATTTATATGCAGAAAAAAAAGTCTGGAGGTGCTCCAGAAGTAATGAAATGGGTTGTTCAGATTGGGCAATCTGTCTCCTTACTCCTCTGGCAGTGATTCAGCAGCTCTCTGTGAAACATTTAACACAATTTTCTTAAATCCCAGATCTTTGTCACATATAAATGTGCTTTAAAACTGTGTGGCTGAGCTCCTTGAAGTGAAGGCCCCAATTTCCCCTTCGTTTTGAGCACAGGGTGTCAGACTTTGTGTATTTTCAGAAACTCAAGTAACCTGAGCACTCCCTGGAGTCAAGTGTTTGGCAGTGTCAGAACTGGAGCTCAGCTTTGCCAATCCCTGAATGCAATGTCCTCTCAGAGAGGTTTTTTTGAAATAATTTGGAGATTAAAAGAACTTTTTTTTCTTTTTTTTTTTCCCCTCTCCAATCAGCCAAATGTGGAGGATGTGGTCCAGGATATGCAACTCCTCTGGATGCCATGAAAGGCAAGTACTGGAACATCTTCTCTAGCTCCAAGCCATCAAGAAATTAATTGTTTTCAAATTAGCTGAAGACCAGGACAACACCTTCCAGAGTGGCTCATGGATTAGCAAGGCCAAAACAGGAATACTGAGGCCCAGCTTCTTGGGAGGAATCAGTTTACAGATGGATGGAATCATAGAATCATAGAATGGGCTGGGTTGGAAGGGACCTCAGAGATCATCAGCTCCAACCCTTGATCCACTCCCCCCGTGGTTCCCAGCCCATGGCACTCAGTGCCACATCCAGGCTCTTTGGAAAGATCTCCAGACACGGAGAATCCACTCCTTCCCTGGGCAGCCCATTCCAATGCCTGATCACCCTCTCCAGAAAGAAATTCTTTCTCATCTCCAACCTAAACCTCCCCTGGCACAACTTGAGACCCTGCCCTCTTGTCTTGCTGAGAGTTGCCTGGGAAAAGAGCCCAACCCCCCCCTGGCTCCAACCTCCTTTCAGGGAGTTGCAGAGAGTGATGAGGTCTCCCCTGAGCCTCCTCTTCTCCAGCCTCAACACCCCCAGCTCCCTCAGCCCTTCCTCACAGCAATTCTGCTGGATCCCTTCACAGCCTCCTTGCTCTTCTCTGGACCTGCTCCAGCACCTCAAGCTCCTTCCTGAGCTGAGGGGCCCAGAACTGGACACAGGACTCAAGCTGTGGCCTCCCCAGAGCTGAGCACAGGGGCAGAATCCCTTCCCTGGACCTGCTGGCCACGCTGTTCCTGAGCCAGCCCAGGATGCCATTGGCCTTCTTGGCCACCTGGGCACACTGCTGGCTCCTGTTCAGCTTCCTGGCAATCCAGACTCCCAGCTCCCTTTCTGCCACTCTGTGCCCAGCCTGGAGCTCCCCATGGGGTTGTTGTGTTGAACCTCATCCCATTGGGATCATCCCAACTCTCCAACCTCTCCAGGTCCCTCTGCAGAGCCCTCCTGCCTTCCAGCTGATCCACACTTCCCCCCAGCTTGGTGTCATCTGTGAATTTATTAATTGTGGACTCAATCCCCTCATCTAAATCATCAATATTACAGCAATTGCAGGGAATATTTGTAACAATGATTTCTTTTCATGCATTAAAGAAGATTTTTGCCTCAAAAGGTCCCCGGGAGGAGATTGTGTACCTGCCTTGTGTCTACAGGAACACAGGGATTGAGAAGCCTGACTACCTGGCCACTGTGGATGTTGACCCCAAGTCTCCACACTATTGCCAGGTACCTGGGTGTGGGGTGGCTCTGGTGCTCCCTGGGTGATGAACATTGGGGTTCACATCATCATTTTCAAGTAGATACTTGTGGAACCAACCAAATCCTCTGCTGTTTTTCTCATGAGGTTCCTCAAAGCTAATAAATATATCTTATTAGTCTCCAGACACTCAGGACATTTTTGTGCTTAGTGTTTTAATAGTTCTTTTTGCAGCACTGTTCCACTGAGTATTAAGCTCTAATAATTCTACACATTAGGCATTATAAATCTAATCCATTTACTTGATAAATGGGAAGCTGGAGGTACTTATACAGATCCATACCATACACCAGATCCACAATGCCACTGTGACTGTCCTTGAGCTGCCCACTTTGTCACTGCACTTGGACAAGCAGTGCTGGTGTGACACAAACTGCAGCAAAGTTAAATTCTGATCTCCATCAGAATGTCCCAACTTCCTTCTCCCAGCTCCAGCTCTGCATATCTCAGCCTGAACCTGCTTCCTGAATAACAAACAGCAGTTCCCTTCTGCTCTTTATTAATTTATGCTTTGACACAAAGACCCATCCCTTTGCCTAGGGGGAAAAAACTATTCCAGACTGAATCTTGAGTTTCTGGATCCCTGACTTTGCAGGTGATCCATCGCCTGCCCATGCCAAACCTGAGGGATGAGCTCCATCATTCTGGGTGGAATGCCTGCAGCAGCTGCTTTGGGGATGCCACAAAGAAAAGGAATCATCTGATTCTACCCAGTCTGATCTCTTCTCGAGTTTATGTGGTGGATGTGGGGACAGACCTGAGAGCTCCTAGGATCCATAAGGTAGATTTTGGGTGGCTTTTTGGGATTTCTTTTATTTTGACCACGTGACAGTGATTGTAGGGATCCCAACCTCTAATTAGCACGATGCTTTCCCCCCTCTGAACTGCTGGTACCTCAGTGAGAGCTGATGCCTGGACACTGCCCAAGTGATGTTTGTGCCACTGGTACTAATTAAACACAGACATTAGTGGCTCAGCCATGCATGAGTTAAGCTGATCCTCAACATTCACCTCTTGCTGTTGAGAGGAGCAAATACCTGTCAGGGTTGGGACTGTGGGGAGAGCAGAAAGCAGGAGGTGGCAGGTGCTCAAAAGCCCAAAAGCAGAACAATTCCCCTTCCATACAGCCCTTCCTTCCTCACTCTTTGAAACTCCAGCTCCCAGGGGTGGATCTGGAGCTCTGTAGTGATCTCTGAGGAGGTGACTGTGGCTGTGTGTGGACTCATATTTCAGATTGTGGAGCCAGTGGAGTTATTCTGGAAGGGCAACGTGGCTAATCCTCACACCTCTCACTGTCTGGGCAGTGGTGACATCTTAATCAGCTGCTTGGGAGACCCTTCTGGCAATGGAAAAGGTATTCACCCCCTTGCTTGCTCTGGAAAAGTATTTGTGGGATAGAGGTATCACATTCCCAAGGTACAGGCTGCACAGAAACCCACTGACACATCTCACTTGGCTCCCCTCAGCATGGGGCAAGGAAAGTTGGCTTTCATCTGGATCAGCTCAGTGGTTATGAGAGGGGCAGGAAAGCTTCTGGTGCCAACCTCTCCCTGTCTAAGGAAAAGGAAGCCTTTCAAAGCTAATCCAGGTTGCATTTCCTATTTTAATAGTTTCAAGGATTCTTGCCTATAGCTTTTGTTACCTCTTTGGGTGTAAAATGCCTGACATCTAAAGAGAAATGGCAGCTGTGAGGAGAAATCCCCTCCAGGTGGGGAGTGGTGAGCCCTGCTCCTTCTCACAGGGTCCTTACACACAGGGCTGCATTTGGCAGCACGTTTGGAAAACAGGCATTTAAATATGAAGGTGCTGTTAATGTGAATGTCTTCAAGCAGTTTCCTTCTGTTTCTGTGTCAGGTGGCTTTGTGTTGCTGGATGGAGAGACCTTTGAAGTGAAAGGAAATTGGGAGAAGGGGGGAAAGGTTCCCAGCCTGGGTTACGACTTCTGGTACCAGCCACGACACAATGTCCTGCTGAGCACAGAATGGGGAGTCCCCAAAATCCTGGCAGATGGGTTTAACCCAGCTGATGTAGAGAAAGGTGAGGGAGCATTTGTTTAAACTCTCCAAAGTGATTTCTTTGTTGAAATAATCCCTTCTGCACTCACTCATGTCTGACCTGATCCATCAGGGCATTACGGCCGCTGCATTAATGTGTGGGACTGGAGCACCCACACCCACATTCAGTCAATTGACTTAGGGAAGGGCTCCATCCCTCTGGAAATTCGATTCCTTCACAACCCAGATGCTGCAGAAGGGTTTGTTGGCTGTGCTCTGAGTGGGGGAGTGCACCGGTTCTACAAGACTGAGGTAAATCCTGAAAACCACAGCAAACACAGCAGCTCAGAGCTGGTTGTGGCAGAAATCCACCCCTCGCTTGGGAAAACAGTAGAATTTGGTTTAAAAACCAAAAAAGGCTCCTAATTCCAGTCTAATTCTATCTGCTCCCACCTCCCCTGCCTCCACAGTCACTTGTTGATCATTTCAATCATGGTTAATGAATTGTGAAAGTACTGAAGAGGGGAAGGTCTTGCCAGTGATGAGAACGTTAATGATCACTTGGACACCAGGCAGTCTGACAGACACTTGCAGTGAGGAGGTAGCTGCAGCTTGGGCTCAACAGCGAGTTGGTCAACAAACATTTATCAACTGGCAGCTGATGAGAAGGTGTGAAAGTTGCCAGCAGTGCCAGGCTGGGTTGCCTGCTGCAACCCAAGAGGAGGGAAGGTGGTGGTGGGGTGATGGAATGAAGAGTAGAGCTGTTGCCTTTTGGAGAGGGAGCTGGGGACAGCCAGGACACCAAGTGCAGGTGAGCAGGCTTGAGTTCTGGGGTGTTGTTGCAGGGTTTGATCATTAAGATTCTCCCTGGCAGTACAGTCACCATCCTCACCCCTTGGTAACGTTTCTCTGCAGGACCTGGTAAATAAATAGCACTGTTTGTTTCTCCTCCCTCTGCCAGGCATGACAGAGGTGACAATAATGCTGTGATCTCTCCTGTGCCTTCTGCAGAAAGGGGACTGGGCAGCAGAGAAGGTGATACAAGTACCCAGCAAGAAGGTGCAAGGATGGCTTCTCCCTGACATGCCTGGTTAGTGTCAGCATGTTTGGCAAAGAGATGGAGTGTTGTCCTCTTTGGTCCCTTAGTACAGTGAAGCTTTTTGCAAAGTCTTACCCTAAAATGACAAACATTTCCCTTGTGAAATACTCAATTTTGAGTTCTCTGTGTAGCCAAAGTAACCTTGCTCCTGAGCCACAGAGCAGGAGATGACCAGACCTCTGCTCCCACTCTGCTCAGTGCTTGAGCTCCGTTTCTGCAGAAAAATACTCAGAGTTTGGGTCTTTCAGCAGGAGCTCACAGCACTCAGGAGTGTTCAGGGGGCTCTGGTGGAGCCTCAGCTGCCCTGGAGGAGGTGCTGAGCTCCCAAGAGGGACTGAGTTTGTTCAGCCCTTATCTTAATGCATTGTCCTGAGGGTCCTCTGACTGGAACACTGGAAGGCAACAGACTCATGGTCTTGTTTGTTGCTGGTGCTGTCTGTTTCCTGACTTTGTTCTTGAATATTACCTTGCAGGTCTCATTACTGATATCCTCATCTCCCTGGATGACAGGTTCCTGTACTTCAGCAACTGGCTGCACGGAGACATCCGCCAGTATGACATCTCCAACACCTGCAAGGCCAAGCTGGTGGGACAGGTGAGCCTTTTTTTTTTCTTTTTAAAGGAGAAAATGACAATTTACTTGTGCTTGAGAATTGTCCCAATATTGCTCCTGTGTTCCCTGGGCAGCCAGTGCCTGCTCTCACCCCTTCCCTTGGTTGCAGGTGTTTCTGGGAGGCAGCATCACCAGAGGTGGGCCTGTCACTGTAGTGGAGGACAAAGAATTGAAGTCTCAGCCAGAGCCATTTGTGATCAAAGTATGTTTTCCTAATGCTCTGCTAATTATAATCCCTTTGGAAATGTCCCCCCACACCTCAGACAAATACACAACATCTACAGCTGTGGCTCAGGTAGTTGGTGTCTGGCTTGCAGCCTGGGCAGGTGGAGCTGGTAAATCCTGGTAAGTGCTCTGGGTCCCTGGTGGGATGGGACAAGCTGTTCAGCTGTCCCCAGGCCTGTGTAAGAACACCTTGCCTGCTGCTGTCAGCTGGCTGATGGCACAGGAGTGCAGTGTATGTTCCTCACACTCTGAGGCTCTCCCAGCACCTGATGGCTGAAGCACTAAGCCAGCTCCTTCTGCTCTGGGTGTGTGCTCGTTCCATGAATCAAGTGGAACTCATCTCACGTGGCTTCAAGGCTCCCTGTTAGTAAGGAATAAATCTGAATAAATCTGAATAACTCTGTGCTCTGCCCAAACCAGGGGATTTGCTGCCCCAGTGGCAAGGAGTTCAGAGTGCTTGGTGCAGAACTGCTGTGCTGGTTTCTGTCTCCTTGCTGTTGCATTTCTCTTTTGTTCACCCTTGTCAGCAGCTTGTCTTGAGCTCCTTGTCACCATTTCAGGGGAAGAGGGTGCAAGGGGGACCTCAGATGCTTCAGCTGAGCTTGGATGGGAAGAGGTTGTATGTCACCACCTCCCTCTACAGTGGCTGGGACAAGCAGTTCTACCCAGACCTTGTCAAGTAAGGAAACTTTGGTGAAGGAGGATGAAGGAGAAGCCCACGGTCAGGAGTTCTTTCTGCTGGGGGCTGCACACACAGTTTGTTGAAATCCTGATCTGTTGGGAAGTGGGTGCAGAAAGCAGTGAGCAGGGCCAAGCCTCCTGGAGTCCATGGTACCTCAAACTGCTTCTGGGTAGATCAGCACGAGTTTGTTTGGGGTGTTAAAGACAGGAGATGATGATCCAGGTGGCCACAGGAGGGCACAGTGCAGCTTGGCTGTTCTTTCATGTGTAACAACCACTAATTCTTATCCATTGCTAATTGGAGGCTACAGGGGCAATGAAACTCACAGTTGAGACCTGCTCAGGCTCAGTTGGAATCTGGAATTCTTTCCATCTTCTGTTAAATGAAGACAAATTCCACCCAAACGTGGAAGAGGAGCAACAAATACGAATTCTTTTCCCAATATCTCTTTTTTCTTGTCTCTTTTTCAGGGAAGGCTCTGTTATGCTGCAGATCGATGTGGATACTGAAAGAGGTGGATTGGAAGTGAATAAAAACTTCCTAGTGGATTTTGGGAAGGAGCCTGATGGACCTGTCCTAGCTCATGAGATTCGTTACCCTGGTGGAGACAGTACTTCTGATATCTGGATGTGATTGTTGCCTGGAGAGGGTTTTGGGTTGGTTTTCCTTTTTTTTTTTTTTTTCCTCTTTTTCCTCCTCCCTCTTTTCTGCCTCTCTGGATCTGTTGCTTTCCCTCCTGTGTCCATTGCGGGGCTCTGCTGCTTCCTGCTCAGCTTCAGCCTTGCCAGCTGCAGGGATGACATCAGCAATGTCAGATTTTATCATCAAGCTTCCATTCTCTGCTTACTCCTCTGCCCAAGATATTTGCAGCCAGGCTTTGAGAGCTCAGGTCTGTGTTTGTGGGCTGCTGCCTCGGGGTCTCTCTGAACTACACAAGTAGCTCTGTCAGGATCTTGTCATTCCAGGTGCTTTCTAACCAGCCTCAGCCCGACTAAGATCTTTGGTGTTAAATGAAGTAGAAGATCCTGTGGATGACCACAGGAGGGCACAGTGGAATTTGCCTCCTTCACAAGTGACCACTTCCTGGGCTCCCTCATTCTCTGCTATCTGGGGTTGCAGATTCAGTTATGTTTTTGCTGCCAGCACATATCCAAGATGTGTCTCTACCAGAAGGAAAGTCTATGTGTAGTATTTTCAGGAAGTGCAGGAACACAACAAGATGTTTTATATCTCAGTTATTAATGGGAAAGTTAAAGAATGGAGAAAAGTTTGTCCTTAAGTAAAGCCAAAGCAGTTGTGATGAGAGTTACCATTAATAAAAAACCCTTTTTCTTTTTGGTCTGCTGCCTTGAGCTCTCTACTTCTCTGGTGAGAGAAGCTGGAGGGAAGTGCCTTGTTATACACTGAGAAGTGTCAACTGAATCCTTGGAGTGCAGCCTGAAGTGTTTGGGTCAGCTGCTCGGTGTCTGTGTTCTGTCTCCACCCGTGGAGCAAAGTCAGCCCCCTTTGATTCCAGTTTTTGGGAGGTTGGAGTGTGACCTGCAGGGCTGGTAGGGACGTTTCAGGAGCACTGTTTGTGGCTGTCTCCAGGCAGAGGCAATGGTGATGACAACATGGCACTGCTGTTGACAAAGCCTGTTGGTTTGGGGCAGAAATAGAGCAAATAGTTGCCAGGTTTCTCTACAAGAAGAATATTTGGAGCCTGGAAGAATGCACACACACACACACACACAGAGAAAACCTGAACCAGGGAAGATAATTTCTACCAGAAGCTTCCAGGAAGGCTCAGAGGCACCTCTGCACAATCCAGGTCCTGTCTTAGAGATCTTCCAACCCCCTGATCTTATCACTAAACCACTGGAGCCATTTCTGGTCCAGTGAAATAAATTCAAAAAAGCTTTAGTGAAATAAGCAAACACGAAGATGCAGCTGATGCAAAGAGCCATTTTATTCGTGTTTCAAGCAGAACGAGAGCAAAGCAGTGTCAGGAGCAGGCACCTCTTCTCAAAATAAAGCATTTCCCACTCCTGGGCTGGGAGCAAACCCACCTGGCAGGTGCCCAGGGAGCCCCAGGGCTCTGGTGCCCGGGGAAGCCCATCCAGGAGGGGCCTGGCTGAAGAGCAGCCCCTCAGCCCACCTGGGAACATCACTTTCTGCCAAGAGGGGGGTTTTGCATCCTGCCCAGCTCTGGCTGGGAGCCACTGCCCCGGGGCCGTGCTGGCTGAGCCCTGCCCAGCCCTGGCTTTGCCCTGCAAAGAGCCAAACCCAGAAGGTGCCGCCTGTCCTGCCCACTGCTCTGCCCCAACCACACCCGCACCAGGAGGCTGAGGGAGCTCTGCAGCTCAGCCCAGCAGAAATCCAGACTGCAGCAAGGGATGGGGACCCCCAACCCAGCCACCCCGCGCCCTTTCCTAATGGCTGCACTACAGGAGAGAGAGGAGCAGGAGGAAGAGAGAGGAGGAGGAGGAGGAGGAGGAGCAGGGAGTCCTCCCCGGGGCGCCTAGTGCTGGGTCTCAGTGGTGGCATCTCCAGTAGGGAAGTGGATTTCGTGGGCAAGGCAAGGCCCGTTGGGCTCCTTTCCAAAATCCACCAGGAAGTTCTTGTTGACGGTCAGGCCTCCCTTCTGAGTGTCCACATCAATCTGCAGCAGGGCAGAGCCTTCCCTGCCAGGGGACAAGAGCGCAGCTGTGACCCACCAGCAAGCCCTGCTCCTCTGCAGGAGATCCTGCCCTTCAGCCTCCAGCTCCTCCCCAAGGAAGAGCCTTTCTCCTGCCCAAGCTGCGGGGATGCTCTGAGGACAACCTGTCCCTGAGGAGCTCTGTGCCCCTGCAGCCCCCGCCCCAGGGGCCTTTCCCCTTCCCAGCAGAGGGACCACCCAGGCCCAGGGGAGGCCCCTTTCCTCCCAGAGGCTTCTTACTTGACCAGGTTGGGGTAGAACTGCTTGTCCCAGGTGCTGTAGAAGGAGTTGGTGACGTAGAGCCTCTTGCCATCCAAGCTCAGCTGGAGTTTACAAGGGCCGCCGTACACTCGCTTGCACTGCGGGCACAGCAGAGAGCGGGGAGGTTACGGCTGTGCTGCCCCCGGAGAGGAGAGAGGGGACAGAGCAGGGACAGAGGAGGGGACAAAGGAGGGGACAGAGCAGGGGACAGAGGAGAGGACAGAGGAGGGGACAGAGGAGGCGACGGGAGAGAGGACAGAGGAGGGGACAAAGGAGGGGACAGAGCAGAGGACAAAGGAGGGGACAGAAGAGGGGACAGAGGAGGGGACAAAGGAGGGGACAGAGCAGAGGACAAAGGAGGGGACAGGGAGCCAGGGGCCCAAGGCCACCCGGGGGCAAAGGGGACACAGAACCCACCTTGACCACCAAGGGCTCCGGCTGGCTCTTGAGCTCTTCGTCCCTGCAGACGGTCACGGGTCCGCAGCGGAGGAGGAGGCCTCCCACAAAGACCTGCAGAGAGCCCGTGCAGACACCTTGCCTTGTCACCCAGCCACCCCCAGCTCCTGCTGAGCAGCCCAGCACTGCTGCCCCTTCTGCTCCTGCCTTACCTGTCCCACCAGACGGGGCTTGCAGTGCTTGGAGAGCTCATACTGGCGGATGTCTCCGTGGAACCAGTTGCTGAGGTACAGGTACTTGTCGTCCGGAGAGATGACGAGGTCGACGGTAAAGGCTGCAGGGCAGAGAAAGCAGGAGCTCCATGGAGGGCACAGGAACCAGGAGCTCCAGAGGAGCCAAAGGAACCAGGAGCTCCAGGGAAGGCACAGGAACCAGGAGCTCCAGAGGAGGCAGCACCCACAGAAATCCCTCCTGGCACCCAGCCCCAGCTCCCAGGTGGTGCCTGCAGGACAGGAGCCCCTCGGGCCCTCCGACAAAGCTTCCCTGGGCTCTGTCAGGAAAAGGGAACCAGCTCCTCAGGGCAGACCAACCTGGCATCTTGGGCAGAATCCATCCCGTGACGTCCTTGGCCGGGATGCGGATCACCTCTTCTACTGCCCAGTTGTCTCTCTGCAGCAGAGACACAGCCTTCTAGCACGGCCCTCCCAAGCAGGGATGGGTTCTGCCCTCTCCACACGCCTCCTCCTTGCTCTCTGGTGCCCCAAATTCCCCCGGCACCTCTCCCCATCCCCCCGGGGCTCCCTGCTCTCCCCTGATGCCCGCACAGCACTCGCCTCGCACTTGTAGATGCGGTAAATGACCCCGCTGAGGGCGCAGGCGACGAATCCCTCGGCAGCGTCGGGGTTGTGGAGGAATTTCACACTGATGGGCAAAGAGTCCTCGCCCAGGTCAAAGCACTGCGTGAGGCTGCGGCAGGACAAGTTCCACACGTTCAGGCGGCGCCCGTAGACCCCTGAGGAAAAGGAAAACCGAGTCAGGAGAAGGGGGCTGGGAACCCCCTGCCCAGAACGCCGCTCAGATGGGCAGAGCTCTGCCCGTGCCCTCCCTCTGCCCGCACCCACAGCCTCCCCCACCTCGCTGCCTCTGCACCTCCAGCCCTCTCCCCTCACCTTTCTTCAAGTCCTCGGGGCGAAACCCACGTCCTGCGATCCTGGGGACGGCTCCGGCGCTGCTGACCAGAACGTTGTGGCGTGCCTGGTACCAGAAGTCGTACCCAGTGGGGGGCACCTCGCTCTCGTGTTCCCAGTTGCCCTTCAGCTCAAAGGTCTCTCCGTCCAGCACGATAAATCCACCTGGGGCACACAAGGGGCACGCGTGACAAATCCCATACCCACTGCCCTGCCCACCCTCCTCCAGGGAGCTCTCCCAGGGCACAGCACCTTTGCCATGGCCAGCGGCATCCCCCGAGTTGGCAATCAGGATATCGCCGTTGGGCAGAGTGCGAGGGACGTTCAGGTATCCTTTGTTACACGTCCAGAAGACATCCACGGGCTCAATGGTCTGAAAGAAGGTGACACACACCCTGCAGCCTCCACCTGCTCAGCCCAGCCCACGCTCCCTGGCGGAGCCTTTGGCCAGCAGAGACTTCGGAACATCTCCGAGGCTTGCAGGAACTTTCTTCCCACAACTCCCCCTTCCTAGAGCTTCCTCCTCGTCCTTGGAGAGCAGCACAGACCCCTCTGGGCTCCCCTCTACACAGAGCACAAGAAGACAGCAAGACCTGAGAGCTTGTGTGTCCCCCTGACTGTTGTGGGGGCAGCTCTGGGGGCAGACACTGCCTGAGGGAATCGTGTACAGAGAGAGAAGGCAGTGAGGATCGGGGCCCTCCTGGGTCTGAGCAGGAGAGAGCTGAGATGGAAACGTGGCCCCGCTCTCTCAAATCAGGGTGGAGGAAGAGAAGAGGAAGAGAGAACCCTTCTTCCTTGGGGTGTTATTCCAGAAGCACCAGTTCCCAACTCCTTCCCAGAACCTTGTCTTTGAATCACCTCCGCCATACCTTGTACAGCCTGGGAGTCCGGCACTGGGAACCCACATCCACCACGTAAATGCGGGAAGAAATCAAAGAGGGAAGAACCAGCTTGCTCCATTTCCTTGTGGCATTGTCAGGGCAGGTGCTGCCAGTGCTCCACCCCGAGGCATGCAGCTCGTCCTTGAGGTTGGGCACGGGCAGGCGGTGGATCACCTAGGCAGCCAAGGCAGAGTTAGGGTTCACTCGGGGAGGGGGCAGAAACGGGGACCCTAATGCTGGTAGATGGTTCTGTCCTGGTGCCTTCACTGGACTTCACTGGAGCCTCAGGGAGGAGGGCACTGGACTGGGCACTGGCCAATGCTCTTTGTCAGTGAACTGTGTGCAGCTGAGAGATCTGGAGATTCTGTCAAGAGTTTCTCACCTCTTGCTTGTAAAATTCAAAGTGTCTGTGAAGAGGTTGGGGTTGGCAGCTTGGCAAACGTGGTGTGGGCTGCTCTGCAAACTCCTTACAGAAGTGGAGTTCAAAATGTGTTAAAAACTTTCCGAAGGGTTTTTTCTGCTAATGCCTTTCATGTAGTAATGCAGAGGTTGTACCCCTGATGAATATAACCTGACTTTGCAGCCTGCAGAGAGAGGTAAATGCTGGTGTCCCCTCTGAGGGTGACAACGGATGGGTTGGGACGGGACAGAGCCCCACAGAACATCTCTGAAAATTCTGCACAACAGAAACATGCTGAACTCTGCACAAGTGCTGGAGACCCTCAACCACCTGGGTCACTCAGGGACCATTTTCAGCCACTGACAGGGTGATTCAGAGCACGTGCTCAAAAGCTCACTAGCAGATGCTCTGGAAGTGAGTTGGGAAGTGAGTCAGAGCCAACTTGTCCCCAGGACACAGAGATGGAGATGATTCAACTGGAGCCAGGCACACGGAGGACAGTGGGAAGAGAGCAGGGAGGTGAGGTTCCTAACAGACAGTCCTGCCTCACACATAACACAAAAAGCAGCCCTGCCATGACAAAACTCACAAGAGGTGTCCCAGGACATGAAGAGGCAAAGGGCAAAGAGTCAGGGCAGGGTGGGTGAGACAGGAAGATGCAGGAAGCCAAGAAGGCAGAAACAGCCTGAAGACCAGAGTGGTGATCAAGCAATCTGATTGTCCCCAGCAAAAAGAGTGAAAATCCTGAATCTGGGGGTACCGTGAAGCACCGAGACAGCATCTACACACCATTCCAACCAAAAAACAGTCAAGAGAGGGGTACCTGTCCAAAGGATGGAGAGCAGGTGTTGAGGTCAACGGTGGCCAGGAAGTCAGGCTGGTCGATGCCCGTCTCCCTGTAGGTGCAGGTCACGTAGGCAACCTCCTCTCTGGGAGCTGGGGGCACAGAAAACTCCTGTTAAAACATGCCAGGAAGCAGGCAGAAAGGAGAGGAAAAGCTTCTACAGGCTCTGGGCTTGGATCAACTTGGAGGAGCTGTCTGGAGGCTGTGACCTTCCTCCTTGGGCACTGCCAGCTGCCCAAGCCTGGTTCTGTTACTGCCCCAGCAGCAAGGGAACAGCACGTGTGGATCTCCATGGAGCCACAGTTTTCTCCCCGTGGGAGAAGGGACTCGGCACCCGCCGGTCACTAACGGAGCCCTGCGCTGACACCGAGCTCTTGGCCAAACTCTCCCGTTCCACAAGATGCTCCAGAGGACTTGCCTTTCACAGGCTCCGGGCAGCTGGGGTACTCGTAGCACTGAACTCTACATCTGTCTGGGGGGAGAAGAAGAGAGGAATAAAGTCAGAAACAGCCACGGCATGAAAAGTGTCTGTGCAGGAGGGGTAGGACCCGCTCAGGTCCCTCCTGCATCCCCTGAGCCCCTCACCCATCCCCTCCCCAGCAGCAGAGGAGCAGAGGGAGGAGAGAAAGAGAGAGAGAGAGAGAGAGAGGGAGCTGCCTCCAAGAACCAGCTCCCCACTGGGGGTCGAGCCTGGAAAAGAAGTCTCTAGGTGGTCCTGGGGCTGAGGGTGGGATGTCTGGAGGCTCCAGGCAGTGTCTGGAGCCAGATGCAGCTGGAGCTGCCGGGCGGGAGCTGCCGCGGGTTGCGGGGAGGCTGCCGAGTGTCTCTTACCCATGCTGAAGGCTTCTGCTTGGGTCTCCTCAAGAGCAGAGGTGCTGGAAGTGGAGGTGCAGCTGTCTGCCTGGCTGGAGTGGGTTGTGTAGTGCCCAGGCTGCTCTCAGGGGCCTTATATCCCAGGCACAGGGGTGGGGGCAGAGAGCAAGCGGCCAAGGGAGGAGCCATGGATCCCAACTTTTGGGAGGTGCCGACCAGCGCTGTGGCTGCTTTCCGCCTTGCCAGCCACCAATCTAGAGGAGAAATCTGCTGGGCCAGGCAGGTAATTTCCTTAAAGACAACCTCCCGTATCTGATCCTGGGGCTCTGGTGATTCCCACTGGCATGTCTTCAGCTCCGGAGGCCTCCGTCTCCCAGCCAAGGCACAAGCTCCTCAGAGCCATCCCCCATGTCCAGGCTCCTGCCATACAAATGTGCAGGGGATGCAAATTCCACAGGAGGGATGAGAAGCCCAGACAGATAAGTGACCCCACCAGCAGCCTCCTGGAGATCACAAGGTTTGACCATACAGAGGCCACCAAAGGCTCCTCGGGAAGGGGGACCCTGAGCTGAAGACATCATGGGCTCCCTGGATCATCTCAGGAAACACCAGGGACCATGGGCATCTCATCTTGCTCATCACTCCACTGTGCAGCTCCCATTCCAGGCCCCAATACTATGGGATGCCTGGCACAGAGTGGATGAAGTTGGAGTAAACTGCCAGGAAACACCAACAGAAACAGCAGTGGTCTCTGTTAAAGGTTTTGGAGGGATCCATTTTGGAAGAAAGGTTCTGTCCTGAGCTCATGACCCAGGCTGCCCCCTAAAGCAAAAAGAGAGCACCAAGTGCTCTGGAACATGAGTGAGTTTCTTGTGGAAGAAGTCCTCAATCAACGGGGAAAAGACACAGGATAAGAAATTGCTCCACGGGGTAATGTGGAAATATCTGACAGTGCCATTGAAGAAGCCCTTGGGAGATCTCTATCAGGAGAGAGGACAGCCCATCCTGCTGAGCTGTAATTAATGGCTCTCTGCTTCCAGAGGGGCACTTCAGATGTGCCACTGGTGGACATGGGAGCAGCCTGACACCAGTGCCCAGGTTCAGCACTTTCTCAGCTGATCAGTGCACTCCCCAGGGGCAGGTGGGCTCCGTTTCCCCAGTGCTTTGTTTCAGGCAGAAGAAAAGGAAAATAATGTCTTTTTGATGCAGGCTCCTTTTGCTGCCTTTCACAAAGAGCAGAAATCTCCATTCCCAGGCTGGCAGGAGGCATGGCCTGAACTCCAGACAGTGTGGACCTGAGGATGCTCCAGTGAAGGATGGGACTGCTGGGGGTTGCAGCCACAGCTCTGGCCCCGTGGCTGAGACAGGCAAAAGGTAGAGCAGAACCTGGCACAGAGCAGCCCATCTTCCCCCTACTCAGACCAAAAGTGGGGCTCAGAGCATCACAGCTGATCTGCAGTGGCAGGGAGAGCAGCCAGCCCCAGGAAGCATCAGGAGCTCCTGCTCCATCAGGGGCAGTTTCAGGTGTCACGATGTGCATGTCTCACTGCACCTTCTTCTTCTTGCACCTGCACACCTGCTAATTAAAAACTTCATTAGTCTTCCTCCCATTAACCACGTTTGCTGGTCATCTCCTTTGGCTTTTTTTGGTGAAGCCTTTGGCATCCCTCACAAAACCAAGCTGTGGGGCGTAGAGTTTTCTAATTAAAGGTGATAGCAGGGAGGATAAGAGCAGGCTCAGCAGCACCAACCAGCAGGTGATGGTTGGTGGAGAACAGAGTCAGCGTGGTCTGCTCTCACCCCACACCAGCTCCGTGGGCAGGAAGTGCTGGGAAGCTGTGACATGGAGGAGCAATCAGGGGCTTCACGGGACAGCCCATGCTGAGGTGGCAACTCCTCCCCTCCTCCCTGCCATCTCTCCCAACCCTGATGGGGAAGAACATGCTGTACTTTGGATAATGGGCAAGAGGGGGTGATGCAACCCGGTGCAGACTGGCA
This sequence comes from Calypte anna, assembly GCF_003957555.1. NCBI lineage: Eukaryota > Metazoa > Chordata > Aves > Apodiformes > Trochilidae > Calypte > Calypte anna. The sequence goes on from NC_044270.1 coordinate 1,620,263, forward strand.
CAGCTCACAACACCCGAGCGAGAACCAGCAGAAGATGCCAGCAGAGGTGTGTGGGGTCCCAGACCTTCCCAGGCTCCACATCTCCCCAGCGCTTCCCTCTGCTCCAGACCCTTCCCCTCTTCAGGAGCAGAAGGAAAACCACAGCATCCAGCCCTGGTGTCAATACCAGCACAATTTGCCACCTCAAAGAGCAGGAGCGAAGCTTGGAGGTTAATTTACAAGCTGCTGATGTAGTGTGGGAAGCTTAACAAAGCTGAGTGTTAACTTCTTCAAGATGTGGCCTGGGGAGTGCGACGGGAGCCCCCAGAGCTCTGCACCTTGGTGTTTACTGCCTCACAACCCTGCCCTGCAGGGAGGGTGATTACAAGCAGCTGTGGGGCTTGGTGATGTTCTGAAGCAAGGCTGTCCCGTGAAGCCCCTGATTGCTCCTCCATGTCACAGCTTCCCAGCACTTCCTGCCCACGGAGCTGGTGTGGGGTGAGAGCAGACCACGCTGACTCTGTTCTCCACCAACCATCACCTGCTGGTTGGTGCTGCTGAGCCTGCTCTTATCCTCCCTGCTATCACCTTTAATTAGAAAACTCTACGCCCCACAGCTTGGTTTTGTGAGGGATGCCAAAGACGTCACCAAAAAAAAGCCAAAGGAGATGACCAGCAAACGTGGTTAATGGGAGGAAGACTAATGAAGTTTTTAATTAGCAGGTGTGCAAGGTGGAAGAAGAGGGTGCAGTGAGACATGCACATCGTGACACCTGAAACTGCCCCTGATGGAGCAGGAGCTCCTCAGCCCCAGACACTTGGGCTCTTGTGAACACGGGTGGGTTCCAGTGGGAGGAACCAGAGTGCTGAGGGGCTGCAGGCCTGGGCTGAAGCTGTCCCAGGCAAAGAACACCCAAAGCCTCTGTGCTGTATTTTACAGAATATTTACAGTATTTACAGGTTTTAGCAGCTCCTGCCACATCTCTGCAGTCAGAGCTCCCTGCTGCAGGGCTGGGATGTGCAAACTCCTGCAGGAGCAGCGCCTCAGGTCCTGATCAGAAGCACATGTCCAGAAAATAAACTCCTTTGAGAACTTCTGTAAAAGTAAAAGCTATGCCTGGTCTTAACCCAAGGGGAGAAATCTAGCAATTTCACAGCTGAAGCACATTGATAGAGGGGGGACAGAGGACAGGGGACAGGGACAGCCACAAGTGAGGTTACCCCTGCCCAGGATCTCATCTTCTTTCATAGTCAACACCGTAAGGCTTTGAGTTACTCCTCAGTGTGCTTTCTCCTTTCATCCATAACACTGATTTACACCTTCTGCTTGCTTTCTAGTGAACCTCAATGTCCCTGGGACCCAGCTTGTCAGTGAACAACCATCCCTGGAGTGGTGGCATCCCTGGAGTGGTGGCATGGAGGTCTCAGGCTGTGGCAGGGAATGACCCCTCTCTGCCTTTGGGTTGTGCCCAGAAACTGCTGAGAGATGGATTTCTGCTAAACAAGGAGTTCTCCCACTGCAGCACTTTGATGCTCCTTGCTCACAGAAAAGACCAAGTGTTTGGCTGCTCCTGAGTCCAGCACTTTAAAGTGGACTTTAAAGTGCTGGAAGTCATTTAATTACAGCCCTAATGAGATGGGCTAAGCTGTCCTCTCTTCTGATAGAGATCTCCCAAGGACTTCTCTAATGGCTCTGTCAGATATTTCTGCATTCCTCCGTGGAGCAATTACTTATCCAGTGTAATTTCCCCACTGATTGAGGAGTTCTTCCACAAGATCTGATACTTGCACACATTCCACAGCACTTGATGTTTTCTTGTTGCTTTAGCTTTGGCAGCTGGTGGCATCCAGGGACATGGTGATCTCAGGAGACCCTTCTTCCAAAATGCTTCTCTCCCACACCTCAGTCCCTTTCATGGGGGTCTCTGCAATTCCCCTGAGTGTTTTGTAGCAGTTGAGTCCACCCTGGTGCCAGGCACTGTGCAGAGCTGGTGCCTGCCGGGGAGCCTTGGTGTTCATTGACCCCCAGAGTGCTGGGGGAGTGAGGAGATGCAGCTCAGAAAATCCTCACTTTCTAAGTGCTGCCCCAGCAAGGGCACAGATTGTGTTTCCTTGGGCACCCATTTCCAGCTCAATGGTTTTTCTGGCTCTTCAGAAGAAGTCAACAGTTAACTTGAAGCTCTTTCTGGCAGAGGCCCCTCTGGACCTGGCTTGCACAGCCCTCAGACAGAGAGGTGCCCTCTGCCAGGGTCCCCCTTCCCGAGGAGCCTTTGGTGGCCTCTGTATGGTCAAACCTTGTGATCTCCAGGAGGCTGCTGGTGGGGTCACTTATCTGTCTGGGCTTCTCATCCCTCCTGTGGAATTTGCATCCCCTGCACATTTGTATGGCAGGAGCCTGGACATGGGGGATGGCTCTGAGGAGCTTGTGCCTTGGCTGGGAGACGGAGGCCTCCGGAGCTGAAGACATGCCAGTGGGAATCACCAGAGCCCCAGGATCAGATACGGGAGGTTGTCTTTAAGGAAATTACCTGCCTGGCCCAGCAGATTTCTCCTCTAGATTGGTGGCTGGCAAGGCGGAAAGCAGCCACAGCGCTGGTCGGCACCTCCCAAAAGTTGGGATCCATGGCTCCTCCCTTGGCCGCTTGCTCTCTGCCCCCACCCCTGTGCCTGGGATATAAGGCCCCTGAGAGCAGCCTGGGCACTACACAACCCACTCCAGCCAGGCAGACAGCTGCACCTCCACTTCCAGCACCTCTGCTCTTGAGGAGACCCAAGCAGAAGCCTTCAGCATGGGTAAGAGACACTCGGCAGCCTCCCCGCAACCCGCGGCAGCTCCCGCCCGGCAGCTCCAGCTGCATCTGGCTCCAGACACTGCCTGGAGCCTCCAGACATCCCACCCTCAGCCCCAGGACCACCTGGAGACTTCTTTTCCAGGCTCGACCCCCAGTGGGGAGCTGGTTCTTGGAGGCAGCTCCCTCTCTCTCTCTTTCTCTCCTCCCTCTGTTCCTCTGCTGCTGGGGAGGGGATGGGTGAGGGGCTCAGGGGATGCAGGAGGGACCTGAGCGGGTCCTACCCCTCCTGCACAGACACTTTTCATGCCGTGGCTGTTTCTGACTTTATTCCTCTCTTCTTCTCCCCCCAGACAGATGTAGAGTTCAGTGCTACGAGTACCCCAGCTGCCCGGAGCCTGTGAAAGGCAAGTCCTCTGGAGCATCTTGTGGAACGGGAGAGTTTGGCCAAGAGCTCGGTGTCAGCGCAGGGCTCCGTTAGTGACCGGCGGGTGCCGAGTCCCTTCTCCCACGGGGAGAAAACTGTGGCTCCATGGAGATCCACACGTGCTGTTCCCTTGCTGCTGGGGCAGTAACAGAACCAGGCTTGGGCAGCTGGCAGTGCCCAAGGAGGAAGGTCACAGCCTCCAGACAGCTCCTCCAAGTTGATCCAAGCCCAGAGCCTGTAGAAGCTTTTCCTCTCCTTTCTGCCTGCTTCCTGGCATGTTTTAACAGGAGTTTTCTGTGCCCCCAGCTCCCAGAGAGGAGGTTGCCTACGTGACCTGCACCTACAGGGAGACGGGCATCGACCAGCCTGACTTCCTGGCCACCGTTGACCTCAACCCCTGCTCTCCAACCTATGGACAGGTACCCCTCTCTTGACTGTGTTGTAGTTGAGCTGGTGACCAGCTGGCTCCAGGTGACAGACCCATGACATTGACTCTTGTCCATTCCATCTTCCGTGCATCTTTGCACTGATCAGTCCCGTTTCAGCATTAACATTTCCAGAGATCCCTTTGGGTCAGGTGTTGTTTCAAAGTCGTGGGTGGCAATCGAGTCCCTGTTAAGCCCCCGAGTGAACCCTAACTCTGCCTTGGCTGCCTAGGTGATCCACCGCCTGCCCGTGCCCAACCTCAAGGACGAGCTGCATGCCTCGGGGTGGAGCACTGGCAGCACCTGCCCTGACAATGCCACAAGGAAATGGAGCAAGCTGGTTCTTCCCTCTTTGATTTCTTCCCGCATTTACGTGGTGGATGTGGGTTCCCAGTGCCGGACTCCCAGGCTGTACAAGGTATGGCGGAGGTGATTCAAAGACAAGGTTCTGGGAAGGAGTTGGGAACTGGTGCTTCTGGAATAACACCCCAAGGAAGAAGGGTTCTCTCTTCCTCTTCTCTTCCTCCACCCTGATTTGAGAGAGCGGGGCCACGTTTCCATCTCAGCTCTCTCCTGCTCAGACCCAGGAGGGCCCCGATCCTCACTGCCTTCTCTCTCTGTACACGATTCCCTCAGGCAGTGTCTGCCCCCAGAGCTGCCCCCACAACAGTCAGGGGGACACACAAGCTCTCAGGTCTTGCTGTCTTCTTGTGCTCTGTGTAGAGGGGAGCCCAGCGGGGTCTGTGCTGCTCTCCAAGGACGAGGAGAAAGCTCTAGGAAGGGGGAGTTGTGGGAAGAAAGTTCCTGCAAGCCTCGGAGATGTTCCGAAGTCTCTGCTGGCCAAAGGCTCCGCCAGGGAGCGTGGGCTGGGCTGAGCAGGTGGAGGCTGCAGGGTGTGTGTCACCTTCTTTCAGACCATTGAGCCCGTGGATGTCTTCTGGACGTGTAACAAAGGATACCTGAACGTCCCTCGCACTCTGCCCAACGGCGATATCCTGATTGCCAACTCGGGGGATGCCGCTGGCCATGGCAAAGGTGCTGTGCCCTGGGAGAGCTCCCTGGAGGAGGGTGGGCAGGGCAGTGGGTATGGGATTTGTCACGCGTGCCCCTTGTGTGCCCCAGGTGGATTTATCGTGCTGGACGGAGAGACCTTTGAGCTGAAGGGCAACTGGGAACACGAGAGCGAGGTGCCCCCCACTGGGTACGACTTCTGGTACCAGGCACGCCACAACGTTCTGGTCAGCAGCGCCGGAGCCGTCCCCAGGATCGCAGGACGTGGGTTTCGCCCCGAGGACTTGAAGAAAGGTGAGGGGAGAGGGCTGGAGGTGCAGAGGCAGCGAGGTGGGGGAGGCTGTGGGTGCGGGCAGAGGGAGGGCACGGGCAGAGCTCTGCCCATCTGAGCGGCGTTCTGGGCAGGGGTTCCCAGCCCCCCTCTCCTGACTCGGTTTTCCTTTTCCTCAGGGGTCTACGGGCGCCGCCTGAACGTGTGGAACTTGTCCTGCCGCAGCCTCACGCAGTGCTTTGACCTGGGCGAGGACTCTTTGCCCATCAGTGTGAAATTCCTCCACAACCCCGACGCTGCCGCGGGATTCGTCGCCTGCGCCCTCAGCGGGGTCATTTACCGCATCTACAAGTGCGAGGCGAGTGCTGTGCGGGCATCAGGGGAGAGCAGGGAGCCCCGGGGGGATGGGGAGAGGTGCCGGGGGAATTTGGGGCACCAGAGAGCAAGGAGGAGGCGTGTGGAGAGGGCAGAACCCATCCCTGCTTGGGAGGGCCGTGCTAGAAGGCTGTGTCTCTGCTGCAGAGAGACAACTGGGCAGTAGAAGAGGTGATCCGCATCCCGGCCAAGGACGTCACGGGATGGATTCTGCCCAAGATGCCAGGTTGGTCTGCCCTGAGGAGCTGGTTACCTTTTCCTGGCAGAGCCCAGGGAAGCTTTGTCGGAGGGCCCGAGGGGCTCCTGTCCTGCAGGCACCACCTGGGAGCTGGGGCTGGGTGCCAGGAGGGATTTCTGTGGGTGCTGCCTCCTCTGGAGCTCCTGGTTCCTGTGCCTTCCCTGGAGCTCCTGGTTCCTGTGCCCTCCATGGAGCTCCTGCTTTCTCTGCCCTGCAGCCTTTACCGTCGACCTCGTCATCTCTCCGGACGACAAGTACCTGTACCTCAGCAACTGGTTCCACGGAGACATCCGCCAGTATGAGCTCTCCAAGCACTGCAAGCCCCGTCTGGTGGGACAGGTAAGGCAGGAGCAGAAGGGGCAGCAGTGCTGGGCTGCTCAGCAGGAGCTGGGGGTGGCTGGGTGACAAGGCAAGGTGTCTGCACGGGCTCTCTGCAGGTCTTTGTGGGAGGCCTCCTCCTCCGCTGCGGACCCGTGACCGTCTGCAGGGACGAAGAGCTCAAGAGCCAGCCGGAGCCCTTGGTGGTCAAGGTGGGTTCTGTGTCCCCTTTGTCCCCGGGTGGCCTTGGGCCCGTGGCTCCCTCTGTACCCTGCTCTGTCCCCTCCTGTGTTCCCTGCTCTGTCCCCTCCTCTGTCCCCTCTCCTGTCCTCTTCTCTGTCCCCTCCTCTGTCCCCTACTCTGTCCCCTCTGTCCCTGCTCTGTCCCCTCCTGTGTTCCCTGCTCTGTCCCCTCCTCTGTCTCCTCTTCTGTCCCCTCCTTTGTCCCCTCCTCTGTCCCTGCTCTGTCCCCTCCTCTGTCCCCTCCTCTGTCCTCTCCTCTGCCCCCTGCTCTGTCCCCTCTTCTGTTCCCTGCTCTGTCCCCTCCTCTGTCCCCTCTCCTGTCCCCTCTCTCCTCTCCGGGGGCAGCACAGCCGTAACCTCCCCGCTCTCTGCTGTGCCCGCAGTGCAAGCGAGTGTACGGCGGCCCTTGTAAACTCCAGCTGAGCTTGGATGGCAAGAGGCTCTACGTCACCAACTCCTTCTACAGCACCTGGGACAAGCAGTTCTACCCCAACCTGGTCAAGTAAGAAGCCTCTGGGAGGAAAGGGGCCTCCCCTGGGCCTGGGTGGTCCCTCTGCTGGGAAGGGGAAAGGCCCCTGGGGCGGGGGCTGCAGGGGCACAGAGCTCCTCAGGGACAGATTGTCCTCAGAGCATCCCCGCAGCTTGGGCAGGAGAAAGGCTCTTCCTTGGGGAGGAGCTGGAGGCTGAAGGGCAGGATCTCCTGCAGAGGAGCAGGGCTTGCTGGTGGGTCACAGCTGCGCTCTTGTCCCCTGGCAGGGAAGGCTCTGCCCTGCTGCAGATTGATGTGGACACTCAGAAGGGAGGCCTGACCGTCAACAAGAACTTCCTGGTGGATTTTGGAAAGGAGCCCAACGGGCCTTGCCTTGCCCACGAAATCCACTTCTCTACTGGAGATTCCACCACTGATATCCTGGCCTAGGCGCCCCGGGGAGGACTCCCTGCTCCTCCTCCTCCTCCTCCTCCTCTCTCTTCCTCCTGCTCCTCTCTCTCCTGTAGTGCAGCCATTAGGAAAGGGCGCGGGGTGGCTGGGTTGGGGGTCCCCATCCCTTGCTGCAGTCTGGATTTCTGCTGGGCTGAGCTGCAGAGCTCCCTCAGCCTCCTGGTGCGGGTGTGGTTGGGGCAGAGCAGTGGGCAGGACAGGCGGCACCTTCTGGCTTTGGCTCTTTGCAGGGCAAAGCCAGGGCTGGGCAGGGCTCAGCCAGCACGGCCCCGGGGCAGTGGCTCCCAGCCAGAGCTGGGCAGGATGCAAAACCCCCCTCTTGGCAGAAAGTGATGTTCCCAGGTGGGCTGAGGGGCTGCTCTTCAGCCAGGCCCCTCCTGGATGGGCTTCCCCAGGCACCAGAGCCCTGGGGCTCCCTGGGCACCTGCCGGGTGGGTTTGCTCCCAGCCCAGGAGTGGGAAATGCTTTATTTTGAGAAGAGGTGCCTGCTCCTGACACTGCTTTGCTCTCGTTCTGCTTGAAACACGAATAAAATGGCTCTTTGCATCAGCTGCATCTTCACGTGTCTTGCTTCCCTGAAGCTTCCCAGAGTTTTTTTCATCAGTGGTTAATGCTTAGGGTCAGGGGTTTGGAAATCCCTACAGCCAGACCTCTGGTTGACCAGGGGTGCCTCTGAGTCTTCCTGAACCCCTCTTTCCCTCAGACAGGAACACGTGTGGCAGCTGTGTGGCTGCAGCAAAGACATTTCTCTGGATGCCATTCCCGTGGCAGGGAGCTCAGTGCTCACCTGTGGATCCGGGAATGTCGGAGTCACTCAGTGGCCACAGAGACTGAAATGCATGAAGCAAGATTTGTTTGCAGTTGGGTGAGAAATCCTGATGCAGCGAAGCAGAACTACCCAAGTCTGGGTTTTCTCTGAGCAGGACCTCCTGTTTGCCCTTGCAATAAACCAGAGGTATCCTGCCTCAGGATGCCCAGCATCCTCCTGGCCATTTCTTGTTCCCCTGTTAGCAAGTTTTACCCCTTTGCATCACCTGTCTGCTGAGCTCCTGTGGAGCTGGGGCTGGTGGCTTTGTTGCTTTGACACCCAGAAAACACAAAGTAAAAAGGAACAAGGAGGTGAACACGGGGGTTTTTTTGGCCAGAAAGCGTTTTATTTTCTCAGTCTACTGAAGCCCTGGGACACTTCTAGGCAGATTAATGCTTTCCTGGTATTTTTCATTTATTCACCTGCACGTTGTGCTTTTGATACCGTTTTCTCAGCAACTGCACAGAGATCGATGCCAGCAAAGCTCCAAAGTGCCCCGAGAGCTGCTGCACACCCACTGCACACCAGTTGCACACTCCTTGCACACTCATCGCGCACCCGTTGCACACTCCTTGCACACCCATCGTGCACCCGTTGCACACCCGTTGCACGCGCAGGCACTGCCCGCGCAGAGGCTCTTGCACACGCCTCCTCCCGCCCCACCAATCAGAAGCCTGTTACTAGGCAGATTTCAGCTCGCCCACCGCCCCTCTGTCGGGACGGACGCCGCTTGTATCCGGGTAGGGCAGCCAGAGCAGCCAATCGCATTAAAGGAGAGCTCAGTATCCGGGCAGACCGAGGGAGCCGCAGCCAATCAGAAAAAAGCGTCCGGCGCGGCCCGGTGGGGCTCAGCACTTTCGGTTCCTGTTGCGCGCGGGGCAGCGGCACGTGGTGGGGACGGGCCCGAACCGGACGGAACCCAACAGAACCGGACAGAACCGGCCCGAACTAAGGAGAGCCGCTCCCCGGCTGCAGCCGCCCGCAGGTGGGTGCGGGTCGGGGCAGGCGGCTCGATGCGACCCAAGCCCCCCCCCCCGGCTTGTCCCGGTGCTGCCCGGGATGCGGCTGATCCCGGTCCCGGTCCTGGCGGGGCTGCGCTGTCACGGGGCCCCACCAGGGATCTCCCCACTGCTGTCCCGCGTCCCCATCTCCCAGGGACCTGCGGACCTGTCCTCCGGAGTCCCGTGTCCCCATGCCCTTGGGGACCTGCTGTCCCATCAGCTCCCTGCCCCTGTCCCCACACCCCTGGGGACGCGCACCCAGCACCCACGGGACTGCCGTGGTCCCCTTCAGCATCCCCCGCCTGCGGGGCTCTGCCCTCTCCGCTGCTGGAAGGCGGTACCTGGGGCTGCTCATCCTCCTGGGGCCACCTGGGCCATTCCTGTGGCTTCTGGTAGCCCGTGTCCGGCTGCCGGAGCTCAGCCTGCGGAGCAGGAGCCGGGCTTGGGGGTGGGCGGGTGAGTTTGGAGCTGCTCCGAGCCCCTCGGATCTCCCCTCCCTCCCTCCCCGAGCCCAGCGGCGGGTTCACATCTCTCGAGAGCTTTTCTCACCCTTTTCCAAGTTGAATTTTGTTTTGTTTTGTTTTCTTTTCGCCTCCCAACAGGAACCAAATGCCATGGCTGACGAAGAGCTGAGCACCCAAGCTGCCAAGAAGGGAAGTTTGTCACCCAGCAGCTCCCGGGGCAGCAGCACCGAGTCCAGCACTCTGCTGCAGGAGCTGAAGGGCAACATCTCGTAAGGGCAGCGCTGCCTCTTCCCTGGCAGCTCCTCACTTAACCTGACCCTTACCAAACGTGGGGTCGTTTAATAAGGCTGATTAATTTGCAGCCCCAGGGACAGAAGCAATAAGCATCACCTCGCACTGGCCTCAGGGGTGTCCTGGGGATGATGCTGGAGGGCTGGGGGGACATCGTTGTCCTTGGGATCCCCGGGGCAGGAGGTTGGGGGGTGCCCCAGGTGCTGCTCTGTCCTCCTGCCCTGCACTAACACCTTTTCTCTCTGTCCCGTGCAGCAAAGCTGTGCAGAACAAGGTGGATTCCATCCTGGTGAGTCCCCCCCCGTGGCACGTGGGGCTGAGGGTGTAGGAAGGACACATGGCCCCCTCCCCAAGGGGCTCCCACCCCTCTCCTGTACTCTGAACCTTGGGCTCAGCTGATCCCAACTCTGGCTGCTCTGGTTGGCTTCCCTCAGCTTGTCCCAGCCACCCACTCCCCCAGCCCTGCCTGGGACCCTTCCCAGTGGGCAGCCCACCCCCCCTCCAGGGGCAGCTCCTGTGGCTTCGTTGCCCCCGTTCCCTGGTGCCCAAGGCTGTGTTCACACTGACCAAGCTGCTCCAGTTTCAGTGCCCCATCAGTTCCTCACACCCAGAGGGTAACCTGAGCATGGCCCACACCACCTCCTCCTCATTCTTAACCTACCTTTGTCTCTGGTCCGTTCTCCCCCCTCCCTGTGGACCCTTTGACCGTAGCAAGATGTCCAGAAGTTCTCAGACAGTGACAAACTCTACCTCTACCTCCAACTGCCATCGGGACCAAGCCTGGGGGAGAAGAGGTGGGTGCTGGGGTGAGCTGGGACCACACATCCAGGGGCTGTCAGGAGGGTGCTGGGGGGGACACAGAAGCCGGGTCGGGGGCTGCCACAGCTCCTGTCCTGCTTTGTGCTGCTTCTCTGCTGATTAAAGGTCTCGTTTTCCCCGGGAGCAGCAGCAGCCTGGACCTGAATTCTCTGGGCACGGCCGAGTACATGCACACGTGCAACTGGATCCGGAACCACCTGGAGGAGCACACGGACACCTGCCTGCCCAAGCAGGACGTCTACGATGCCTACAGGTGAGCACGGGGGTGGCCGCACACCGGAGCCTGGCGGGGAGGTTGGTTTGGAGGGCAGAGATTATTTTTGGGGGGGGGAAAGAAGGGAAATGATCCCCCTCACTGGGGAGAAGCATCCCGAGAGCAGCAGGAAAGGCTGGAGGGCTGCAACCCACCCCTCACCCCGGCAGGAGATACTGCGACAACCTCTGCTCCCGCCCGCTGAGCACCGCCAACTTCGGCAAAATCATCCGGGAGATCTTCCCAAACATCAAGGCCCGGCGGCTGGGAGGCCGGGGACAGTCAAAATATCCTTCCCAGGGGCTGCTGGTGACACCTGCTGCTCCTCCAGTTTGTCCCAGTGAGGAGCCTGCACAGGAGGTGGGGGTTTGTAGCTCCTGAGAGGGTTCGGTTCCTGGTGCTTCACCTGAAGGTTCAGCTCAGATGTCCAAGTTTTGGAGTTGCCCCATCCTTGCTCAGGGTGGGGAGGGGGCTGGCTGCCATCGGACCCCCAGGACGAGCCCGTGGTGACCCGCCACGGCCACGTTGATGTGACAGGAAAACCCTTAACCCCACAAACGTACTGCTACAGCGGGATCCGGAGGAAGACGGTGGTCAGTCTGCCACCCCTGCCCAGCCTGGACCTCAAAGTGACAGAAACTGTGAGTCCTGTGCTGTCCCCATGGGACCGGACCCCTCCCTCGTTAGCTCTAACGAAGGCAGGGAGTGCAGGGTCCCCCTCCCTGGGAGCAGGTCCTGCTCTGTCCCATGAGCATCCCTGCTGGGATGGTCCGGGGCAGTCCCGGGGGTCCCTGTCCCCATCTCAGAGCTCACGTCCCCCCTCCAGCAGCAGTCGGAGCTGACGGAGCTGGTGCAGTCCTACAGCAGCGAGGTGATGGAGGCAGCCTGTGCCCTCACCTGCGACTGGGCCGAGAAGATCCTCAAACGTTCCTTCAACAACATCGTGGAGGTGGCCCAGTTCCTCATCCAGCAGCACATCATCAGCTCCCGCTCGGCCCATGCCGACCTGGTCATGGCCATGGTGGTCTCAGGTGGGCACAGGGAGCCCTGGGGTCCCTTGGGATGCAGTGGCCTCCCTGTCCCCTCGGGGGGCTGAGCACAGGGGGCCGTGGGTTTCAGCACCTTCCGTGCACCCTCAGAGAGTGTGGAGAAAATCCCCCGTGAGGGTCGGACCCCACCGACGGCAAAGAAGAACGTCCCGGACAGCCCGGAGAGCAGTGACAGGAGCCAGGGACAGGTGAGACCCTGGGTGGGCAGCCGAGACCCCCCCGGGACCCCACTCAGCGTGGGGAGAGCCCACTCGGGGAGCAGCCCAGCTCCACCACGACATCCCTTGTGCCAGCACCTCCGTCTGCCCGCAGATAAAGGAGGAAACTGTCCCCAAGCCCCTTGGCCCGCCCCGACCTGAGAAGAAGAAGAATCCCCCGGAGCCCCCCAAGGCAGCCAACAACCCCCAGGTGAACGCCCTGGTCTCCCGCCTGCCCCTGCTCCTGCCCCGCATCCCCGCCAGAGACCGACCGGCGGCACCCGGCGTGGCGGCCGTCCGCTCCTCTCCCCCCGTCCTGGCACCCAAAATCACGGCGGCCCCCCTGGGGGGCACCCTCAAGGTGGCTCTGCCGGTGGGCACGGCCTCCCCCTCCCTGCCCCTGGGACTGGCCCCGGGGGCCAACGGGCCGGTGGGGCTACTGAGCCAGCAAGCGGCTGTCCCCGTGCTCAACGTGCTGCGGCCCGGCCCCGCCATCCCCGAGAGCCCCGGTGACCCCCGGGGCAGCGCGGGGGGGCAGCGAGGGTCCCGGCCCCCAGGACACGCAGCGCCCCAAGGCCACCAAACGTCCCCCGGAGCCGGCGGGCAACGCCGCCCCCGCCAAGCGGAAACGCGGGCGGCCGCGGAAGAGGACGGAGGAGGGGAACGCGGGGTCCCCGGGGGACGATGGCGGCAGCGGGGCCACCGGACCCCTCGGGGGCAGCCCAGCTGGGGGGTCCCAGGTCAGCGTCATCCAGGATGGGAGGAGCAGGGTGACCGACGGCCGCCAGCAGCCGCCACCGGCGGAGGAGGTGGCGCGGCGGGGCACAGGGGAAGCGGGGACCCCTCTGGGTGACACCGGGGGCTCCCGCACCCCCCGGGACGGGGGGGACCCCTCCCTGCACCGCCACGGACAGACGCAGGCGGGGATCGCTCCCACTGCCACCACCTCCCAAAAGTCGGACGCGTCCCCTCACGTCCCCACGTCCCGGGGGGCTCCCCAGGGCTCTGGCGCCCCACCCTGGCACTTAGGGGTCCCCCCGGTGTGTCCCCCCTCACCTCCCCAGCTGCCCCCGGGACCTTCAGCATTAAAAACCAAGCAGTCTGTTTGTCTGTCTGTCTGTGCTGTGGGTGGCAGGGGGGCAGCACTGGGGGTCTGGGGGGAGCAGTGGTCTCGGGGGGACACCCCAGGGCCGTGTCCCCTCCCAGGGAGTGGGGACAGCCCCGGTTTGGGGTGGGTGATGCTGCGGGGGGTGAGGACACAGACAGAGGGCAAGCGCGGAGCTTTGCCTCAGTTTCCCCTGCGGGCCGCAGGCAGCGGCGGGGATCTCCGTTCCCGCGAGTGACGCCGGTGCCAAGAGGCGATTTTCAGTGAAAATCCATCGGGTTTGGGCAACCCCCGCCGGAGGCTCCGCCCCTCCCGGGGCCGCCGAGCCGACAGGGGGGCGCTCTTGAACGGATCGGCTTTTCGCCACAGACCTCCGGGCCGGCAGGGGGCGCTGCTGGGAGGCCGGGCCCCCTCAACCCCGTCAGCCCGGGCCGGGGCCTGCGCCTGCCCCGCACCCGCCCCGCTCCGCGCTGCCCCGCACAGGTGAGCCCCGCACCGCCCCCCCCCCGCACTGCCTCCCGAGGGACCCCCGGGCCTCACCGCCACCCCCAAACCCCCCGCAGCCTCTCCCGGGCCGCGGCGGCACCGGAGCCCGGGGAGGAGGTGGGGGTCTCCCCGGTGCGTTCCGCGGTCACGGCCGGGCCGGGGCTGTGCGGGGGCAGCGCGGGGCGGGCTGAGCCGAGGCTCTGCGGGCCGGGAGCTCGGGGCCGCGCAGGAAGATAATTTATCCCCTTGTTATTTTGTTTTTGTTTTGCCTTCGCCACAGCCCGAGCGTCTCCGGAGCTCCGCGGAACCGCAGCCCAGGATGAGCCGCCAGCGCTGCCCCGTCCCTCGGCATCCCGGAGCGGAGAGGCGGCCGTGCGGGATGGGACTGCACCAGGTACCGCCGCTTCCCCACAGCCTCCCGGCGCCGACACCTCCGGGGGGGTTTGGGGGGCTTGGGGGGGGCTCCGACCTCCCCGGTTCTCGGTACCTCCGGGAGGGTTTGGGGGGGCTCCGACCTCCCCGGTTCTCGGTACCTCCGGGGGGGTTTGGGGGGGGCTCCGACCTCCCCGGTTCTCGGTACCTCCGGGGGGGTTTGGGGGGGCTCCGACCTCCCCGGTTCTCGGTACCTCCGGGGGTGCGGCTGCGTTCCTGGCCCGGGCCGGGGGAATGTCCGCAGAGGCGTTTTGGGTTGGTTTATCGCTGTTCTTGTGCCGGGCTTTGCCGGTGCCCCCCGGAGCCATCCGGTGCCCTCTGTAATCGCTGAAAATCTCTCCTTAAAGAGCGGGGGTGTTGCGGGAGGAACCCGCTGGGTGGGCTGCTGAGCGGCAGCCTCTGCTTGTGGGGGGATCAGGAACCTCACGGTGCCTTTTCTCCCCCTCGAAACTCCTGCTTCGAGCTGAGAGTGCCTTCAGGCACAGTAAGTGATATAAAACCATCAGATCCCTCTCTTCCCTGCGCCCTGTTTCTCCTTAGCTCCTGCTGGGACTCTGAGAAGCAGCATGGGGAAGTCACTGGGTGGAAGTGCTGGTGTCCAGCGTGGCTTTTCTGTCACCTCCTGAGGTTTTAAGGTCCTGTTGGGGACTTCATTGCTCTCTCTGAATGTGTCAGAGGCTGCTCCTCAGAATACCAGGGGTTCTGCAGCCCAGGGAGTTGGGGGGGGGGATGACAATGTCCCACTTCTAGCTTGGAAGTGGGAATGGGATTTCAGCCTGGGTGCTCCTCACATCCCAGATTTCTCACCCTGCAGCTCAGGGGCTGCACTTGGAGACAGAGCCAGGGGGTTGGGTCCCCTTCCAGGTTCTGTCTGTTCAGCTTTATTTGAAGCCACGCTTTAGGGGAAGGCTCCGAGGTGACCGTGGGTGACAGCAGCAGGTGGGGAAGGGGGAATTGACATCTCTGAAGGAGTGTGGGAACTGTTGGGGCACAAAGCACCTTGTGATCACTGGGAGGAGGAAACTTCCCATGGTGGCTGTGCCAGCCCTTGCTCCAGGCTTTGGCGTGCTCAGAAAGGGGCTGCTGGGATGGAAGGATTTGTCCTCCCTTCCCCGGGGATCCTGATTAATGCTCCTCAGGTGTGAGGCAGGAGGACAAAAGGGTTTGGAAGTGCTCCTGGGATGAGCTGCAGCTGTGCTGTGTGTGGAGGGGCTTTGCAAAGGGCTTCCAGGCCCCTGGCAGCTAAAAGAAACTTTGTTCAGAGGGTCGGGGCACTCTGCAGCCTCTCCCAGAGGTGGGGGATGGTTTAGTTTCCCCAACCTCTTAAGTTTTCACCCAATAAATTGCATCGAGGCACCCTGCAGCTGCTCCAGAGGGACCCTCAGCGAGGGGCACTGACTGCACCTCCTCCAGCAGTGCTTGAGGGGGGGGATCTGTGATGTTTTCTGCCCCCACCCCAACTCCTCTGCCCTTCCCCAAGGCACAGCAAGATGTGGAAGGCCATCAGTGCTGAGCAAAACAAAAAGTCAAGCAGTGTAATAGAGACCAGATGTCTTGGTGAGGCTTCATCCTGTCCCCCTGGTCAGCTGCCAGGGCTAATATTTCTTATTCAAGTCAGGCAGGAGAGAGGCTTTTTGGTTTTGGTTTTGTGTTGGTTTTTCTGGGGGTTTTTTTGGGGTTTTGTGGTTTTTTTTTGGAGGGGTTTCTCCCCCTGCAAAGCCTCAGCTCTGTTCCTCTGGGTCTCCCTCTGCCTTTGTCCCTCCTGGAGGAGCCCGGCGGCTCCGTCGGCGCTTTCTGTGCTCCTCAGAGCTTTTATTTCATATTTAATCACTGACTTCAGGGGCTGTTCCACCAGAGAGGGAGAAACTTGGCCCGTTATGGCTGTGGGTGGAGGATGAACCACATGAATTCAGCTCAGCCTGTTTTCCAGACGGGATTGCTTCACTGTGTGCAGCTGATGGGCTTCGTGGAGAGCAGAGCTGGGGTAGGGGAGTGGTGCTGAGCCTGGAGAGGTAAAGGGTGTCTTGTGATGTGCTGAGCAAATGGGGATGTGAAGCAAGGGGGAGGGGGGGGAAAACAAACAAAAAAACCAAACCAAGGTGCAGGAGGCAGGGGTTGAATTTCCCTCCCTGGGATTTAGAGGGAGCAGGGATGCATCCTTGGCAGGCTCCACTGCTGGGATGTCACTGAAGAAGGTGGCTGTGGAAGTGTTCTTGGGGGGAGGGAGTGGGGGGAGGAGGAGTATTATTTAGTATAATAATACTAAAAAAAAAGCCCTGATTGTGCTGATTTTGCAAACCAAACCCAAAGGCACTGCAGGGCTTTGGAAGGCGTTTCCCTGGGGCACAGAGGTAACCAACCCCCCCCCCCAGGGCCCTGCCTGGATTGGATTTATCTCAGGCAGCTCCTTAATCCATGTTTAACCCACTCAGCAGTTGGGAGCTCTGGCTGCTTGCCTGCCCTCTGGGGAGGTCCAAACAAAAGGTTCTGAGGAGTTTGGGCCAGTGGTGGGAGTGCTGGGATCCTGAGGTGGTCGAGTGGGATCCAACACTCTCCTGTGGACCTGGAGGAGGTTTCACCTCTGGAAGGGCAGCTGGGGCTCCTCCTGCCTGTCCCAAGGGAGGTTTCATGGGATCCTGCCCACTTTTCCCCTTCTCCTGCCCACTTTTCCCCTTCTCCTGCCCAGGGAGGAGGATCAGAAGCATCAGATCAACCAGGCAGGGCTGGGAGAGCCCTCTGTGGGTGACTGGGAGGCTTCTGCACCCAGCCTGTGGCCACAGAGCCACATCTGGGGCTCAGGCTGATGCCACCACTGGATTTATTTTTCATTTTTTCATCCCAATTGTCTCGATGTGAGCGTTTGAAGGACCCCACAAGCTCTGGCAGCTCCTCCTTGGGCTGTGTCCCTTCAAATCCCTCCCTGCCACGTTAGGCTGAAGGATCTGCTTGCTGCTGGTGTGCTGTTCATTTCAAAAATGATCTGGTCTGGGCCTTCCTGGGGCAAGGCTGGGGCTCCCTACGAGGGAAAACCAACTTCCCTCAGCTCCCCCTGGGTCCTGAGGATCTAAACACCACAAATATTTGAAGCATGTGGGATTTGCACCCAGGGGAAGGGCAGGCACAGAGGGAAACGTTGTGTGTGGACGGGGTGAAAGATGCTTTTCACATGGGTTCAGCCCACTGAACTTTGGTCAGGCTCCTTTCACCTCGTCCTTAGAGTTTAAAGTGCTCTGAAAACAAGAGGAGGAAACGAGGCTCTGGACACTCCACCTCCTTCTGCTCACTTGGAATATTCAGGGAGAAACACCAGGGGTTTCCTCAGCCCTTTTGCCACCCCCCTGTCAGGAGGGTAAAAATAAAAAGAGATGAAACAAGGTCATGAAATGAACAGGGAAATCCCTCACACCAAGACCCCCTCAGGGCTGAGGGTCTCTGGGGTGGGATGGAGGGAGCAGACAGGCAGGAAATGGTTCAGTGAACTTCTTTTCCAAAGACAGGAATTTTTTCCACCGGGCTGGACGTGAAAGGCAGGAGGGAGCTGGCAATCTGCTCGAGGTTTGTAAAAGGCATTGTGTGCCCTCCTGCTGGTCATGAGCTGTCTCCTTGCAGCCTTGGAGCAGGAACAGGAGCAGGGGGGGCTGTGGGAGTGATGTGAGGGTGAAGAAAGGGCCTGGTTTTGGTTTTAGAGGGAGATTTCAGGTGGCACTGCCCGCCCTGATGCTTGCTGGTGACCCTCCAGGATGCACCACTGCTCTTCTGAGAGGTGGGAAGCCAGGGGGTGTGTTCAGTCCCTCTTTTATCTGGTTTTTTAAAAAAAATCTAATTAGGTGCTTTATCCTTGAGGAGGCATCATCTGAGCTTTGGGACTTTGTGGCAACAAACGTGGTCCTAAATCTGGGAGTTTCACCATCAAAGCACCATGGTTGCCCCTTGTCCCCAGGGGAGGTTAAATGACCAAAGCTAAACATGGGGGATAAACATCATCTTCTTGGGGTAAACTTCCATCTTCTCAGGATAAACTTCTGTGTTTGAGAAGCAGAGCCATGGGCCCCCCCCCCCAACCTGCAGCCCTCTCATCCCAAGCCTTGCAGAATGCCCTTGGGGGAGGAGAGTGTAAAAGCAACCTGTTCTGTGGGGGTTTTCCCTCTTTTTTTCCTCTTTGGCTTGCTCGATTTTTTGATTGCCATGGTAACAGGGAAGTTTGGTGTGATGGCTGATGGATGCTCACAGCTCTCTGGGTGGAAGGGGCACCAAGAAGACCTTTACAACCCAACGTCATGTTGGGCTGGCTGGTGTTGGCTTGGGGCACCTTCCCTCTCTGGACTTGGAGAGAGAGGCTCACACCAAGCACTATCCCAGCTCTCAGTTTCCTTCAGGGCCCATCCCGGCGTGGATCCCTCGGGCTGGCAGCAGATCTCCTGCATCCCTGACTCCTTTTTCTCTTCTCTTTCTCCCCAGCTCTGAAGCCCACGGACGCCGCCGACGCCGCTATGGGAGACTCCGTTGAAGACCCGACCCGAGGGACGGGCTTGGAGCAGGGACCCCAGGGGAACGGGGGGACCCCCCTCAGCGTCATCACAGAAGGTGTCGGGGAGCTGGCAGTCATCGACCCCGAGGTGGCCAAGAAAGCCTGTGAAGAGGTCCTGGAGAAGGTGAAGCTGATGCACGGCGTCTCCTCCGACAGCTCCAGGAACGCGGCCGAGGGCAGCGAGGTCGAGCGGGGCCCGCGGGCTGCCGGGGACTTGGCCAACGGGGACGTCGGGGAGGGCTGTGAAATCAGGTGCTTGGATGATCCCCCGGGCTCGAGGATCCAGGAGGAGGATGAGAGTGTGGCCAACACGGTGAAAACTGCCCGCAGGCGGCAGAAGAACAACTCCTCCAAGCAGTCCTGGCTCCTCCGGCTCTTTGAGTCCAAACTCTTTGATATCTCCATGGCCATTTCATACTTGTACAACTCGAAGGAACCCGGCGTGCAGGCTTACATTGGCAATAGGTTGTTCTGCTTTAGGAACGAGGACGTGGACTTCTACCTGCCCCAGCTGCTGAACATGTACATCCACATGGACGAGGACGTGGGGGACGCCATCAAGCCCTACATCGTGCACCGCTGCCGGCAGAGCATCAACTTCTCCCTGCAGTGTGCCCTGCTGCTGGGTGCCTACTCCTCAGACATGCACATCTCCACCCAGAGACACTCCCGTGGGACCAAGCTGCGGAAGCTCATCCTCTCGGACGAGTTGAAGCCGGCTCACAAGAGGAGGGAGCTGCCCTCTCTCAGCCCTGCTCCGGACCTGGGGCTCTCTCCCTCCAAAAGGACTCACCAGAGGTCCAAGTCGGACGCCACCGTCACCATCAGCCTCAGCAGCAACCTGAAGCGCACAGCCAGCAACCCCAAAGTGGAGAGTGAGGAGGAGGTAATGCTGGGGCTCCCCAAAACCTCAGCCTGGGAAGGGCTGACCCAGCGCCGGGTGCCTGGGCTCGGTTCTCCTCTCAGAGCTTCTCCTTCCCCCCCAGAGGTGGTTTTTGTGTTTGGTTTCTTGTTTGTTTATTGTTACTTTTTTTTTTTGGTCCTAGTAGCTGCAAGTGGTTGAAGTTTTGGTTCTGGTGTCTCCAAGCAAAGTGTGGGTCACACACTGGAGGGTGCTGGGGCTCCAGAGGGAGAGGGGTTTTGGTGTGAGGGGAAGGGAGGGCGTTCAGTGCCTCCAAGTGGAAATGGGGTCAGGACCAAGTGGCTGAACTCCTACAGGATTTGGGCAGCTCAGCCAACCTCTCCGTTTGGCAATCTGCAGCCACCTGAGTGCTGCTGGAAATCTGATTTCCTCCTTGTCTTGACTTGTTGAGATTTAGCAAGGATGAGGTTTATCTGCAGGCAGGGGAGGCCCTGGGCAGCTGGGAGCAGGAGGAGAGTGGATAAACCCTCCAGCCCTCCTGCTTCTAGGGCTGGGAGCTGCAGCTCTGGCCTTTGCCCAGCTCTGCTTTGGATTTCTGTCTTCCTTTGGCAGCTCCCAGAGGGTGGAAAGACTTTCCACTTGGGCTTTGCCCTCCGGAGGGGCTGTGCTGAGGGGACACCTCCAGCTTCCAGGGAGCTGATGTGGTTTCATGGCAAAGCAAGGGGCACTCAACGAGGTGAAGGTGTCCCCAAACCCCAGCAGCTCCCCCGGGCTTTGTGGCGTTGAGCTTTAAGTGTCAAAATTGAGCTCTCAGCACAAAAAACCTCTTTGGTGCCGAGCTGCTGTGGTGGTTTTGAGCTGCTGTGAGGATCCAGTGTTCCTCCTGGAGCAGAGGCAGATGATTCCCTTCACACATCTGCTGACGCGTAGAGTTTTGGAGTGGAAGGACGAGCAGCGTCCTCGGTGGAGGGGGTGTGAGGCTGGAGGGGAGAGAACTGCCAGTGGGAAGTTTTTCTTTGGCTGCTCAGACTTGGAAGGGGGATGGTTCCGAGCAGCCCAGCTCCAGGCAGCTCCTTTTCTGGGTCATCTCATGTGGATGAGACCTTGGAAGCCAAACTTCCCCGCAGCTCTGTCTGGACACCCCAGGTCTCGTGGCTGTGAGAATGTTTCCTGGCTTTCCCCTTTCCCTCAGCTCCACCTTGGGTTGTAAATCCTTCCAAGGGGCCACGTGCTCTCTCCTGTCGGGCTCGGGGAAGGCTCCTTAGGAGAGGGAGGTTGTGGAGGTGTGAAGTGGCAGCCCTTGGGCTTGGGTCCAACCCAAGCCCCCTCTCTGTGTCCTGGGGGCCGTGGCGTTTCCCGACAGGTCCATGAATCTTTCATGTGTCTGCCCATGGGTGGAAAACAACCACCCCGTGGAGAGCAGGACTCCTGCTCCCACTGACTGCAGCTGCTTGAATAATGGAAACCAAAG
The DNA here is from genome assembly GCF_003957555.1 of Calypte anna. Lineage (NCBI taxonomy): Eukaryota > Metazoa > Chordata > Aves > Apodiformes > Trochilidae > Calypte > Calypte anna. The sequence continues at coordinate 1,641,044 of NC_044270.1, forward strand.
CTTTGCATAAATGATGGATGAAAGTGGAGAGTTTCTCCTGGCAGTTGTTGAAGCGTGTTTTGATCCAGGCAGGGACACTCAGGGCACCCAAAGAACTTTCCCAGCCAGCTTCTGGACCTCTGTTGTTTTCAGTGCTGGATGTTACCCCCTCCTCTTTGAAACTGGGAGGGGGGGCAGGTAGATCTGGTGTAAATTCCAGCAAATTCTGGAATTTGCTACTTTAATCTGCTTTAAGATACTTGAATCCCCAAACTGACTCCATTTCTGGAGCCTTTTTGCTCTGCTGAGGTGGTGGTGGCACCACACTCTGCAACACCCCTCCGTGCCTGGCTGGGTTATTTTCCCACATTCCTTTCTCTGTGGACAATTTTGGGGTTATTTTCTCATCAATCTCTCTACTGAGGAGTTTTGGCTGCTTCTACATTTCCTGTAGGTCACCTGCTGTGGACTTCTGGGTTTGTGTTGCTCCCCTGGACCTTTGCCCGTTGCTCCATGTCTGCCTGGAGCACTCTGCCAGTTCCTTTCTGTTTCGAGGCTCTTAAAGGTGCCTCCATCCTCAGACCTGCCCTTTGGATTAGCTCAGTCAGACCCAAAACTGGGGATTAATCCTGTTTAAAGTCTTCTTGGGTTTAGAGCATGCTGTGGGGCAGCTCTTGGGCAAGTCAGGTGTCACCCCTGGGGACCAAGCTGTCCCTTCCCTGGTCACCTGCAGTTGTGGCACTTGGTTTCTAGAGAATAATTCCCCTCTCTGGGGTCTTTTGTGTTCCAGTTGTCACTTCATGCAGTGTAACCAGGTTTTATTTCAAGTCCAGCTGTGGCTTGTTCTCAGATCCAGTTACAGACTGAAGCTGGATGAGATGTGCTGAATTTTCCACCTGAGCAACTTGAGACCTGGAGAGGAGGAACTTGCTGTAACCTGATGCTGGAAACCGGGGCAGTGAGGATGAGGGTTTCAGTGCAGGAGATGGGCTGAGCTGGGTGGTGGCCATGAAGGGGATGGTTTGAGATGAGTGGTGGCTGTCCCAGCTCTGTGGAGGGGGATGCTCCTCTCCTTCCCTCCTGTGGTGGTGACTCCTGGAGTCTGAAATAATTTTAACATTAAAGCTTCAAACTTCAGAGCTGAGGCCTCGTGTGGGATGAGGTGGGGAGGATCCTCCCACCCACTGCCTCTTAAGTCCTTGAGCTGGGGAGGAATAAATCACACTGCATGCCTGGAGCAGGGTGGTTCATCCCTCAGATCCCTTCAGGAGGTGAGAGCAAGGTTCAAAATACACAGAGCAAGGAGGGGAAAACAGCTTTGTTGTTTGGGTTTTGGTTTTGCTTTGTTTTGTCTTGGTTTTGGGGTTGTGGGGTTTGGTTTTTTTTTTTTTGGCCCAACTGGATTGAAACCAGTGATTTTGAAATGGGAATAAGCTGGGTTAGCTGCCAGGCTGAGGGTGGAGAACAGAAATGTTTGGCTGAACTTGTTCCAGAGGTGCTTTTTCAGGTCGAGCTTGTTTCCCTGCCACCAGCAGAGCAGAGTTGGCTCCTGGGGAGTCACCTTTGGTGCCGCTGGCTGTGCCACCATCCCACAGATGGCACCAGGTTTGGTGGCTTTGGGGTCTTTTCTGCATTGTCCTTGTTTGGCCACGGGGACAGCAGCACTCAAGCTGCAAATCCTGACTCCTCCAAGCAGCCTTTTTTGAGGTCTTGTACCTAAAACTTGAGTGTTTCTCTGTAAAACCCGAAGTGTTGGCCTCCCAAGAGCTGTCTTGGTTTTGTCTGGCTGCTCCGTGTCCCTGGCAGAGCCACAGGCAATGAGAGGGGGACAGGGGTCCCTCTCCAGCTGTGTCCTTTGGGGGGCATGGAGTGGGGGGGGGGATTTTAGGGCAATCTCTGGAGTGGGGGAGCAAAGCCAGCCCTGAAACGTCACCTCTGGAGCAGGTGGGGAGGAACCCGCTCCAAACATGTCCAGAGCTGCTGAGGTTATGCCAGAGGGTTTTGACACAGAGCAAGAAAGAATTAAGATGTCCTTAAATCCCTCTCCAAGTTGGTTATTCCTGTTCTCCAGATCCAGGCCTCGTGCTGCAAACAGCTTTTGTTGCTCCCCCCCCAGCCCGAAGTGCCAGGATCAGCTCGGAAACCACCGGCGCTGCGGGTTTAACCAAACCAGCTCCAGCTGTGCTTTGCCAGGAGAGCTGGGATGCAGCAGCCCCAGGTTCCTCACCTTTTTTTTTTCTTTTTTTTCCCCTTGGTTGAGCCTCACAGGGCCTGGGCCCTGCTGGGGTTTGTCCGTGGTGAGGCAGAAGCCATGGATGGAGCCGCGGTTGTGGCTTACGGGGAGGGGAATGACCAAATCCCTGTAATCAACCTGCAAAACCCAGACCTGCTTGCTGCTTTTTTTTGGGAAGTGAAACTTAAAACCAGTTACGCACTGGGCTCCAGGGTGCAAAGCTTCGTTTTGTCTCTTTTGGGTTTTTTTTGTGTGTGAAAATAAGGGATTTCTGTGGCGCTGCAGAGGGGACGGCTCCAGGGACACGCGGTCGTGCTCATCAGCTTTGGGTCTTGGAAATAGTTTGATTGTTGGGATTTTTAATCTTGAGGAAAGTCTCCATGGGGTTAATTTCATCTGCTGAACAGAGTGAGGGGCAGCAAAACCGTGGTGGGTTGGGGAGGCTGGGGTGTGGGGGGAAAAAAAAAGAAATTAACAATCAAATGAAAAGTGATGGGTTTTGAACCTGGAGCTAAACTATTGCTTTTTCTCCCCCTTCTCCCTCCTTCCTCTCTCTCCTTTTAAACAAACACCACCACCCCCCAAAACCCCTGCCAACAAAACCCCAACCCCTTTCCTCCATTTCCCAGGAGCTCTCCTCCAGCTCGGAAAGTCTCGATAAGTCACCCTGTCCCGTAAGTGCCCCGTTCCGTCCCGCGCCCCGCACAGCAGCATTTCCTCTGCCACCAAAACACCAAACCTCCCCCAGCCGTGCACCACAAGCAGCTCTGGTGGTCCCCAGCTGTTACCACCACCCCTCCACCCCGGTGCCTCCACCGCTTGAGCCCCCCAGCGAGGGCAAAGCCCACCCACACCCCCCCCCAACACTGGCACCGCGCCGGCCGCCCCGCGTGCCGCAGCTGAACGTTCCCTGCTTGTTCAGCTAATTCTGGTTTGGCTAAAATCACGGGTGCCCTGAGTGCTAATTTCCCACCTACAGCCTCCCCCCCAAAAAAAACCCAAACAGCCCCAAACAAACCAAAGGCAGCAAAGGAGAGAGAAATCCTCGTGGCCCCACCGCGGGGGGGACGTGGCTGATGCTGCCGGTTCTGGTGGGAGCAGTCGCTGCCTTTGTGTGGCAGTGTTTGCAGATGAAAGAGGAAATGCTGTTTCCTTGACTTGTACTTCAAAATTCTCTGCCAGATGAGATTTCATTTGCTTTTTTTTTTCTTATTTTTTCTTTCCACGAATCATTGTTGGTTTTCCCCCTCCCCCCCCCCCACCTTTCTGTGTGTTCAACTTCGGTCTCAATCAAACCCCAGCCTTTCCCTTCAGAGAGCGTTTTTCTTTCCAAATGAGCTTTTATCATTGCTTTTCTGTTTGGTTTTTAAATCAACAGCCTCTTCCTCAGCTGTGCCATTCTCCTGCCGGAGGGTCTGTGTTCTCCCTCTGGGATTCCTGGCGGGTTTCCACATGTTGGATATGTAGTCCATGATCAAAACCACTTCCACTTGCTCAGCCCATCCTCCAGGATGGGTTTTCTGGGGTGAACTCGCAGCTTTTGAGACTTCCCACAGAGTTATCTGGCACATTCCCAGCTTTTCCTCCTCTGTGCCTTCAGAGGGAGGATTTTCCCACCTCCAGGAGCCTCTGTGCTGCTGTCACATCCAGGGCACGAGGGGTTTGACCCCGCAGCACCCCTGATGCAGGCTCCTCCTTTTATTCTTTTGTAAATCTTCAACCCTGCTGCTTTTGAGTGCTGCGGGATGCTGGTGAGTGGGAGGGCTCCAAGTCCCACTTTTCCACCCAACGTTTTAGGGGTAAGTTCCTTTGGTTTTGTGTCCCCCCTGCTCCTCCTGGCCCAGCCAAGGTCTCGCCCTCCGGTACCGTTTCAGGCTCGGTGCTGGCAGCACTTGCCAGGTCCCCAGGTGCCACATCCCCCTGTGCCACCCATCTCTCTGTCACCCCAGTGAGACCTTTTCCTCCCAGCTCCAGGCAGCAGCCGAGGCTCTTTGTGAGTGTTTGTGCCAGGATTTTAAACCCACTGTGGTGCCAGGGATCCCAGTTTTGCTGCGTAAAGCTCAGAAGTGACAGATTGTGGTGGTCTGAGGAGAGGTGGGATGGCAGGATGAAGGCAGGTGGGAAGATCCCACTTTGAGGCTTGTGGAAAGGACCCAAATCAATCAATCCCCTTGGGTTTTGAGATGCTTAAACCTTACCCAGGCAAAACCCCCCCTGCACTGTGGCTGCACAGAGATGGACCCATCCCCGCTGGGAGACTCCAGAGCTCTGCCAACCCCTCACCAGACCTGGACCTGGAGCTGATCTGTGTCACCCTCCCTGGGAAGCAGTTTGACTTCACTCCCTGTGGGGAGAAGGATGCTCCTGGAGTGTTTCAGCAAAGCAGAACCCCAAAGCCCTGCCCAGTTTAGGAACAGGAACCTTTTTTTTTGGTTGGTTTGTTTGTATTTGTGTTTTTTTTTCCCAAAGTGCCGCCTGTGAAATGTTTTGCTGTGATAGAAAGTAAATGGGAGAAGGTAAATATTTGTGTTGGCTCAGGGCAGCAGGAGGATCCTTAGGATGGTCCTGTGAGGGAAAAACAACTCCCTTCCTCTCTTTGCTTGGCTTCAGGACGGTTTTGATGAGCAGGGGGCAAAAGCAGCTCCTGCAGCCCAGCTCTGGTGGGATATGGGCTCTCTGCAGCCCCTCGGGCAGGCTGGGGACAGTGTTTCCTGGCCAGGGACAGCCCCAGGTCAGCTGCCTCTCCACAACAGGATGCAAAACTTCCCGTCCTGAGTCCCTTGATAACACCAAGGAGTGGAGCAGAGCTCGGTGGGATGCCTTTGGAGCAGGATGGGACGGGGAGGACAATTCCCAGCTGCCTGTTTCTGGCTGGAGGAGCCAAGACCTGGAGGTTTCCAACCAGAGTGTGGATGTTGGAGGTGCAGAACACTTCGTGGAGGTGGTGGGACACTGCTGGGTGGACACAGCTTCACTCTGCTCCCCGTGGAACAGGGAGAAGGCTCTTCTGGAGATGCTTTGGGCTGCCTGGAGAAGAGGGGGTGTGAAGGACACGTGTGCTTGGGAGGCACAAGTTGATACCTGTCTGAACCAGGACTTTGGTGACAGTCCCTCCACAGCTGGTCTCAATCCCTGATTCCCACCAGGAGGTCCTGAGAGGAGCAAGGACCTCGCAGTCATCGGGGTCTGGTGGGTGTTGGAAGGAGCAGAGCATCCTTGGAATGTTGTTCAGCTTTTGGCAGAAACAGGGTTCAATGGAATGGAAGGAAATGGTCCTGGAGGTCAGGGCAGGGTTGGGGGGCAGGAGCTGAGGTGGGGCTGGGCCTGGCCAGGACCCAGGGCACTTCCCAACCCCTCAGGTTGTGCTGCTGGGTTTTATTTCCCCTCTGCCTGGTAGGTGAAAGGCACACGAGTGGCTCCTCCTGCCCCAAGGCATCAGGCATGGGAGAACAGGAAGGATTTTTAATGTAATTTTTTTTTTTTTAAGCATTTTTGACGTGGACTACAGATACAAATGATTTCTCACCTGCCCTTTCCCAAAAGGGAGCCACCAGACTGATCCTTCCCCTCTTTTTCCCTTTAATTTTGCTGTGTGGCCGTTCCTGGCTCTCTGATGTTTTCTGGTTTGTTTTTTTTTTCCCTTTTCTTCCTTTTCTCATGCTCCGTGGCTTTCTTTGCATGTGCCTTTCCAGCATGATTGTCCAGTGAACACTTTGCAAGTTTAATTCTGCATCTTCAATGGCAAAAGAAAAAAAAAAAATCAGCCACAAAAGCTTGAAAGAAAGTTGGGTGGAGAACTCAGCTTCGGGTGCTGGGGTGGGAGAGCTCCTGGGTCCGGGTTGCAGTTTGATCTTTGCAAAATGGTTGGATAGAGCCAGGAATGGTTGGGTTGAGCCACGAATGGTCAGGAGACAACAGAAAAAAAAAAAAACAAAAGGATTGTGAGCCGGGAAGAGGTCGGTTTGGTGCTCCCTCTGCTGGCTCCAGGGCTTCTGCTGGAGCCGTCGGCTCCGGAATTCCGGGCAGGAGGAGGAGGAGGAGGAGGATTTCTGGACCACAGGAGGGGAAAAAAGTGCTTTTGAACCTGCTCTGCTTCTGGATGATGAGCCTGGCTGTCTGGTCATGGGAGCATCATCCAAGAGCAGGGAGTTGGGTGGGATGGGAAGAGCTTCTGCCTCTACCTGGAGCCTGAGGGCAGAACCACGGAGCCCCCGCTGCCTTTGCGACTCCACTCCCTAACCCGTTTTCCTGTTCTTTTTTTTGGTGTGTTTTTTATTCCCCCTCCCCCCCTTAGCCCGTCAGGCTTGCCCCCGAGAGAGAATTCATCAAGTCCCTGATTGCCATCGGGAAGCGTTTGGCCACTTTGCCCACCAAAGAGCAGAAGACCCAACGGTTGATCTCGGAGCTGTCGCTGCTGAACCACAAGCTGCCGGCCCGCGCCTGGCTGCCCACCGCCGGCTTCGACCACCACGTGGTGCGGGTGCCCCACACCCAGGCAGTGGTCCTCAACTCCAAGGACAAGGTGTGAGCAGGCAGACAATGGTTTGGCCTTCACAAAGAGTTGTGCTGTTGTTTTGTGTTTGATTTTTTATTTTTCTTTTTGTCCTCGACCCCTCTTTAGGCGTTGAGGAAATAGAAATGGTTTCTGTGTGTCCCCCCCCTGGTTCTGTGTTATCACTTCCAGGGATGGGAGCAATGGGGATGGAGAGAAACACCCCTGAGGGTACCCCTGCCCTGAAACCTGTGCTGTAGGGGTCTTGGGGAGATCATAGAATCATAGAATTGGCTGGGTTGGAAGGGACCTCAGAGATCATCGAGTCCAACCCTTGAACCACCATTGCGGTTGCTAGACCGTGGCACTGAGTGCCACATCCAGGCTCTTTGGAAATATCTCCAGACACGGAGAATCCACCCCTTCCCTGGGCAGCCCATTCCAATGTCTGATCACTCAGATCCAGCCCAGCTCCTGGAGCTGTTCCACAGCTGCTGAAAAGCACCGTGTTGCCCCCCCAAAACACCCACCAGGAATAAAACCGCCCCAGCACACAGCTGGCAAAGAGCAGAGAGCATCGTGCTGCCTCCTGCCCCCCACACCCCTCACTCTTGGTTTTGTTCCCCCCCCTCCCAGGCTCCATATTTAATCTACGTTGAAGTACTTGAATGTGACAATTTCGACACAGCGAATGTCCCCGCTCGGATCCCCGAGAACCGCATCCGGAGCACGCGCTCGGCAGAGAACCTCCCCGAGTGTGGGATCACCCACGAGCAGAGGACCAGCAGCTTCACCACTGTCCCCAACTATGACAACGATGACGAGGCTTGGTCTGTGGATGACATCGTGGAACTGCAGGTGGAGGTGAGGCCGGGGCTCCCGGGATGGTTTGGCCCTCGCCGGCTCTGCCACGGTCCCGATCCGGCAGCGGGGTGGGATGGGAAGGGATGGAAGCTGAGTGGGAATGGTGTCTGTGGACCCACTGCATCCCACCTCACTCCCCTTTTCCCTCCCAGCTGCCAGAGATTCACACCAACAGCTGTGATAACATCTCCCAGTTCTCTGTGGACAGCATCACCAGCCAGGAGAGCCGGGAGCCGGTGTTCATCGCTGCTGGAGACATCAGGTGGGGCTGGCTGGGGCTGAGCTATGAGTCCAGATGTGGAAAAAAAAAAATAGAGCAGAATTTCTCTGCTGGATTCCCAGAAAAAACCCCCCACATCTGCATGGATTCAGGAGGGGCTGGGCAAGCTCTGGGCAGTGAAGGTTTAGGAGAGCCCTCACTGGAGATGCTCCAGGCTGGTGCAGCCTCCCCTGGGTTTGGGATTTGGGGTGAATCCAGGAGCTCTGTTAAGTGCTTTGGGTGGAAGAGGCTCTGGGGACAGGAGGTGACACCATTGCCTCCCTCCACAATGAGTTTTGTTCCTTCCCCACTCCCCACTCTCTCTGGCAGGCGGCGGCTCTCGGAGCAGCTGGCACACACCCCCACCTCCTTCAGGAGGGACCCCGAGGACCCCTCTGCTGTTGCCCTGAAGGAACCCTGGCAGGAGAAAGTCAGGTAGGGCTGAGAGGACGTGGTGGCTTCAGGTTCAGGCCCTGCTTGTCCCCAGACATGGGGAGGTGCAGGGCAGGGAGCAGTGGGCGTGCTGGAGGAGGGGGAGAAGCAGGGGGGTTCTTGCAGTCGTTCTGCTGTGGCCCCAGCTGAGCATTTCCAAAGGCTCTGGGTGCCCCTGAACCCCCCCGGGTCTGACTCTCTGCCCACCCTCCTTCTCCTCACGCTTCCATCCGTGTCCCTTTCCTCACAGGAGGATCCGGGAAGGGTCCCCCTACGGCCACCTCCCCTCCTGGCGCCTCCTCTCCGTCATCGTCAAGTGCGGGGATGACCTCCGGCAGGAGCTGCTCGCCTTCCAGGTCCTCAAGCAGCTGCAGGTCAGAGGGGCTGGGGGGCTGCTCTGGGGGGGGGGGCTGGAGCTGCCTGGGGTCACCCCCCATCCTGAGGCATTTTCCTGCTCTTCTCTCCCACAGTCCATCTGGGAACAGGAGCGTGTCCCACTCTGGATCAAGCCATACAAAATCCTCGTCATCTCCGCCGACAGCGGGATGATTGAGCCGGTGGTCAACGCCGTCTCCATCCACCAGATCAAGAAGCAATCCCTGCTCTCCCTCCTGGATTATTTCCTGCAGGAACACGGCAACTACAACACGGAATCCTTCCTCACAGCCCAGAGGAATTTCGTGCAGAGCTGTGCTGGTTACTGCCTGGTCTGTTACCTGCTGCAGGTCAAGGACAGGTGGGTCCCCACGCCACAGCTGCCCCTTCTACCAGAACTTGTCATTTTGTCCCCAAAATACAGCAGGGGACTCCCTTCTCCAAGGGCCATGCTCAGGCCTGCACAGTTGAGGATTTTTTTCCCTCTCCCACACAGACACAACGGGAACATCCTGCTGGATGCAGATGGACACATAATCCACATTGATTTTGGGTTCATCCTCTCCAGCTCCCCCAGGAACCTCGGCTTTGAGACCTCGGCCTTCAAACTCACCACGGAGTTTGTGGATGTAAGTGAGCAGGGGGACACGTGGGGGGATCCCACAGCACCAGGGTGGGCACCAGGGTGGTTCTTGGCCACGCTGCAGCCTCAGCAAGGCTGCTCTTGAGTCCCCAGGGATGGGCTGGAAGCTGGAGGAGCTATTTGCAATGGAGATTCACTCCAAGCAGGGAAATTCCCTAAAAAACCCCTCCTGCTGACCATCCCTCTGTTCAGGGCACACCACTGTCCTCCTGTTGCTCCATCCCCATTCTCCACCCTTGTGTCCTCTCCTTTCCAGGTGATGGGTGGGCTGGATGGGGACATGTTCAACTACTACAAGATGCTGATGCTGCAGGGACTCATCGCTGCCCGGAAGCACATGGATAAGGTCGTGCAGATCGTGGAGATCATGCAGCAAGGTGAGGAGACTCCAGATCGCCACACAAAGGGGGGTCTGGAGACCCTCATCTAGCCACAAGGCAACGTCTGGGGGGCTGCCATGACCCAATTCCCCCTGTTCCTCCCTCCCTGCAGGGTCCCAGCTCCCCTGTTTCCACGGCTCATCCACCATCCGCAACCTGAAGGAGCGATTCCACATGAACATGACCGAGGAGCAGCTGCAGCTGCTGGTGGAGCAGATGGTGGATGGCAGCATGCGTTCCATCACCACCAAGCTCTACGATGGCTTCCAGTACCTCACCAATGGCATCATGTGATGGCCACCAGCCTCCCTCCCTCCCTCACCCCCAGCAGGGCCCCCCCTGGCCCTCAGCTTTGCCCCCCTTGGGAGAGCTCCTGCTCCTCGGCAAGAACGAGGAGGTTGCATCTCAGCATCTTCCCCGGGGTGTTGGGGGGGGGGGGGCTGCTGCTTTTTTTGTTTGTTTTTTTTTGCTAAGACTCCTCAACAAACAGAAACAAGGAAAAAAAAAAAAAAAAGAAAAAAACAGGAGCAGTGGAAGCAGGAACCAAACCAACCCAACCCCCAACCCAACCACCCCGCTGGTGAAAATCAAAGCGAAACGGATCGGGCGGTAACGGGGGTTGGGGGGTTTGGGGGGGCTGGGGGCAGCACTTCCCCCCCCTCAGTGTTACACCCCCAGGTGTCCCGTGAGCTCTCCCACAATCTCATGAGTTGTTCAGGAGCTGTGGGGTGGGGGGGGGGACAGCCCTGACCCCCACCCTCCAGCTGCTGTGACTTGAGCCTTCTGCTGGTACCACTTGAAGGTGGTGGAGGTGACCCCCCCACGAGGGCCCTTCCTTGCATGTCCCCCCCCCTGACCCCCCCCCTTCCTGCCCACCCCGGGGCCTCTTTCTTTGTTTCTCACACCCCCTCCCACCCTCATTTTCCCCCCCCCAGTGTAGGTCACCCCTCCAGCACCCTCCTTCTGCAGCACCCATGGCTGGTACGCCAAGGTTGGGGTTCCTCCAGGCTGGTGCCCACCCTGGGGGGTTCAGTGCCCACCCTGGGAGGGGTTCAGTGCCCACCCTGGGGGGGTCAGTGCCCACCCAGGGGGGGGGGAGGAGGTCGGTGCTGCCTCTTGCTTTCAATCTCCTTTTTTCTTTTTTTTTTCTTTTCTTTTTTTTGACTCTGTTCCAAGACTTTGGGACTGTGAAGCTTCACCCCCCCCCTCCCCCCCTTACCTCTCCCCACCCTTTTTTTTTTTTTTTTTTCTTTTTTCAATAATTTCTGTTTTTCCTCACCAGCTGGGGGGGAAGGGGGGGGGATGGGAGTGGTCTCAGTTTGCCCTCCTGGATTTGAGCAAAAGCTCCGGGGATGGTCCAGGAGGGCAGGAGGGAGCCCGGAGCCTCCCCAGGGGACCCCCTACCAACCCCATCCCCTCCTGGGGGGGCCCTTCTGTACCCCCACCTCCTCCCCTCCACCCCTTCCTTTAAGAGCAGCGACCACCCCCTGTGTCCCCCCCCTCCAAGTCCTGCTGGTCAGATGGTGACACCCCCAAGAGATGTCCCCTCCATTGTCCCCTCTGTGGCTGTAGCTCCTGGTGCCCCCCCCCCCCTGTGCCCAGCGCCGGCCGTAAAGTCCTCGGGCTCTTTGTTTAGCACTAATTAATTATTTGTCATGTTGATTATTTAGCATTAAAAAAACACAACAATTCTATTTTCAAACCCTGGGCTGCTGGTGGCCAGGAACCACCTGGGGTGGATTCACTGGGGACTGAGGAGGGAGGGTTGGGGGGGGGGGGGTTGTCCTCAGGTCAAGGGCACCCCAAAGAGGCAATCACAGCCCTCGTTTGGGGGGTTCCCCCCCCCCCATAACCCTAAATTTACATTGGAGGGGGGACTCAGAGCAACCCTGGGGGTGCAGGGACAGGGGGAGCAGGACCCTTCTACCCCCATTTTGGGGTGGGACCAACACCCTTGGGGGGGGGGGGGGGGGGGGGGACACAACTTTCCCCCCCCTCTCCTCCTGGGGCCAGGTAAGCACGACAGGGCACAGCAGGGGTTAAACCACTAAAAGTTTAATTGCATTATTACTACAAGAATAAAGGATACCTGAGAGCCACTCGCAGTGCCCGGAGTTTGAATGTAGCATCAGCACAAACCCCCCCCCCCAGGTACAGCCCCCCCCCCTTGCCCCCCCCTCCCCATGGCCCCCAACTCGCTCTAAAGGCACTGAAGTGCTGGAAAACCAAGAGATTACAAAGCAATTATTATTTTTTTTTTGTTTCCTTCCTCTAAAACTCAGAGAAACTTTAGGTTCTTCTCTAGTATTAAACATCATTTACACCTTTACCCCCACAGGGGGGGTTGGGGGGGGGGGAAACCTGGCCCAGGGGCTGTGGGAACTGCTGGTTGCTTTCATTTTTAATTTTCTCCTTTTATTTTAAAAGCTGTTGTGTGCAGCCAGGAGGAGGAGTTACCCCCCTCCAATTTAAATAAAAAGGAGGAAAAGAGGAAAAAAAAAAGGGGGGGAACAAAAAGATTCCCCCCCCCCCCAGCAAGCCAGCATTCCCCACGCCAGAAAAAACGAAATAAAACCAAAAACAAAAGCCCGAATCACAACAGCAGGTTGGTGGTTTGGTGTTTTTTTTGTCACTTTCAGTGTATGATACAACTCCACAGGGTGTTAGAGGTTATTTATTTATTCACAAGGAGCTGAAGTCACTGGAATAATTACTGACACAAACACCCTACCCCAAGCACAGGTGCTAAACAAACAGAACAAGCAGAAAGTTTCTTTTCTGGCTCTTTTTTTTTTTTCTTTTTTTTTTTTTTTTCTCTTTTTTTTCCTGTATTTTTTTTTTTCCTCTTTCCCCCCCCCCCAGATAAAGTTGGAGTTTGCAGGGAGGGAGCCAGCGATGAGCGAGACCCCACGGGGCTGTGGGGCAGAACCTGGGAGGGGGTGACAAAACCCTTGATCCCCCCGTGGGGAGGGGGTGACAAAACCCTTGATCCCCCCCGTGGGGAGGGGGTGACAAAACCCTTGATCCCCCCCGTGGGGAGGGGGTGTCCGTGGGGAAGGGGGGGGTGGCAATCAATGGCTGCACCCTGGGAAGGGCCCCCCAGGACTCACCAGCAGGGGTTGGTCTGGATCCAGCAGCAGCTTCAGCTCCTGCAAAGGCTTCGTGGTGACACCAGGAGTGAAAGAGCCACGGGGGGTGACAGAGCCACGGGAGGTGACAGAGCCACTGGGCTTGTGCTGATCTCACCCCCAGGTCTTTTATTTTCTGCTGCCAAACCAAAAAAAAAAAAAAATCTCCTTTTCCCTGGGCTGCTGCCAGGTGAGGCCCCGAGTGTGCCCGTCCTGGGGCACGGAGTGTCCAAAGGTCGATGTCACCTCCAGTGAGCACAAGGGAAGGTGACAAGGGACGTGGTGTGTCTGGCTGGAGCCAAGGAAGGGCTGGGGAGGGGGGTCTCTGTGAGGAGGGGGCTGGGCTGCTGCAGGGGGTCAGCTTCTCCCAGTGAAATACAAAAGCAGCAACATTCAAAAGGGGAAAAAAAACCAAACACAACCCAAAAAACCCAAAACCAAACGAAAAGGTGGAATTTGTTGTTTTGCTGTGACATTAGTGTCAGCACAGCCACCGTGTGTGTCCTCTGGTGTCCCCCAGGTCCTGGAGGAGGGGGGGTGGGTGGGGGTGTAGGGGGTAAAAGCAGAGCAGTGACACTGTGAGGGGATGGTCCCTGCAGGGTGGGGGTGTCCCTGTCCCCTCCTCATCCCCACGGGAGGAAGGACACTGTCCCCAGCAGTCACCAAACCATTTGGTCACCCCAGGAGAGGGGCAGCAGGTCCCGGCTCTTCCCTTCTCCTCCTCAACAAGCTAGTGGCCAGAATTCCAAAATTCCTGCAAATTCCAAAATTCCTTTCACCTGCCAACCCAGGAGGGGGGAGGGGGCTGTTGTGGAGCCCCCCACCCACCCACCCACCCAGGGGGTGCCAGCCGGGCTCTGGTCTCTCTTCACGGCTCCTTTCTCCAAGGCCAAGAGGAGGCAGGGGGAGCTCGGGGTGGGTGGGGGTGGTTCTGGTGCCGGTTCTGGTGCTGGTTCTGCAGGGGGGGGGTGGTGTCTCTAGTTCTCGGGGCTGGCGTTCTGCCGGGCTCGGATGAAGGCCATGCCATGGGTGCGGAAATGAGTCTTGAGGTTGAGCTGGGTGTCGAAGCAGCGGCCGCAGACCTTGCAGGAGAGTTTTCCGTCGGGTGGGTGCTGGGTGCTGCCCTCCAGGGGGCTGCGGGGTCCCGGCTCCTCCACCTCCCCCGTCCCTTTCTTTTTCTTGTGGGTGATGAAGCGGTGACGGTTGAGGGAGACCTGGGAGGTGAAGCAGAGCCCGCACTCCCGGCACTGGTGGGAGCTCTCGTCAGTCCGGTGCTGGGGGATGTGCTCCTGGAACTCGGCGGAGCTGCTGGCCAGGTACCCGCACTTGCGGCAGCGGAACGGGGCCTTGCGGTCGCCCTTGGGGGTTTTGGAAGGGGGGGTGGTGCTGTCGGGCTCCTCGCTGCAGGAATCGCCCTCGTCCGAGGAAAGCTTTCGCTTCCTGCCCGACACCTGCAGGAGAAGGAGAAGCTTCCCATGGAGTACGGATGGGGAAGCTCCTGGCAGAGCCCCAGGGATTTCCCAACCTGCTCCCAGGAGCTGCACCCCTGCCCGTGACCCCACACAGCCTTGGACATGTCCGTGACCCCCACCCCGAAGCCTTCACCCCCAGCAGCTCCAGACAAGAGGGGATGTTTCCCTTTCCTCCCCCGGAGGCTGAGGCAGAGCCCCCCAGGAGCTCAGAGCCCCCCGTACCTGCGTAGCTCCGGTTCCGATCCGGGCGATGACGACCTCCTGGCTCTTGGCCTGGTCGGTCACCTTGATCCCGTGTCGCACCTGGATGTGTTTCTCCAGGATGAGTCTGCTGCTGAAGGTCCGTTTGCCCTCGGTGCAGTACCTGGGGGCCCAGAGCAGGGGGTGAAGCGAGGAGCCCACCCCCAGCACAGCCCCAGCCCCGGGCAGGGTTGGTTCTGGCATCCCAACCCCCAGCGGGCTCCTCCACCTTCCTCCAGAGGGTGCAGAACCCCAGAGTCCTTCCCGGTCCCTCCTCCTTCCATGACACTTGTGGCACTTCAACCACTTGCAGCTTTATCCTCCCCCCATCAGCCTGGCTGGAAGAAAACCGAGTTCCCCCCCCTCAAAGCCTCCCCCAGGAGGAGGTGCTGGGGGTACCTGCAGGGATAGACCCGTTTGATCCCCTCGTGGTTCACCCGGACGTGTCTGCGGAGGCTGGGGGCCGAGCAGAACGAGCGCTCGCAGAGGTGACACGGGAACTTCTTCACTGACTGCAAGGAACAAAGAGCACCACACGGGAGCTGGAGGGGACCTGGCAGACCCGGGGGGCTCCGTGCTGCCTCACGGTTCCTCTCCGTGCCCACCCCACGGGCTGCACGAGGAGAAGGAACACCCAGGACATGCTCCCGGAGGAGCCGCGGTGCCTGCCCCGCACCATCCCTGCCCACGCATGGCAGGGCCAGAGCTGGGACCCCCCCTGGCCTCCTCCTCACCTTGCCGTGGTCTTTCTTCATGTGGGAGACGTATTCGTCACGCTCGGGGAACCAGGAGTGGCAAACCCCACAGGTCCACCCACTGCCCTTGGACTTGTTGACCGTCTTGCGCTGGAAGCGGCTCCGCTTGGTCTTGCGCAGCTCCGGGGAGCTGGGGGGCTCGTCCTCCTCCGTGGAGGATGAAGACTCCTCTGAGATCTTGGACACGGGGGTTTCCACAGGCTCCTGCTTTGGTGTCAGCAGGACAGACGCCTTCTTTGCCAGGTCCTCCTTGGGCTTCTGGGGCTGGTGGGTGTTCTGGAAGGCAAAGACAAAGACAAAGACAAAGGTGTTGGCTGCCCGCCCTCATCCTCATCTCCTCAAGCTTTGGGGGGACAAGAGACATCAGGGCTCTGCTGATGAACTGAGAGCCCAAAGCCAACCTCAGGCACAGGACAGTTCTTCAACTATTGATCTCCAGGGGTTGTGCAAAGTGCCCCAGGCCCAGCACGGCCCTACCTTGAGGTGCTCCAGCATGGTGCGCTTCTGGGCGAAGAGCAGCGGGCAGTCGGGACACTTGAAGACACTGACCCTCTGGTTGAGCAGGTGTTGGTCAAAGTGGGAGGAGAGCAGGGGCTTGTGAGTGAAGACCGTGTCACACATTGCACACTTGTAGATCATTCTGTTAGAGGGGAAAAAAAAAACCACAACTGTGAGCACAGCCCGGGGCTGGACCAAGAGAAACCTGGAGGAAGCCCTTCAGCACGAGGGCTGAGAGCAGCCCCACAGCAAGGGGTGGGAAAGGAGAAAGGAGAAAGGAGAGAGATGCTGCTTGCTGCCCAAGCTGGTGCTGAGCTCTTCCCCCAGCACCACACCCACCAGGGATGCTCCTGCTGAGTCCTCAGCTCACCAGGAACTGCACTCACTTGGACTGCTGGTTGCTGAAGCCGGGGTGCTGCGTGTAGACGTGCGCGTGGGCGCTGGGGGCCGACTTGAAGGCCATGGGGCAGATGGGGCACTTGTGGAACACCTCGCAGTGGGAGGTCTGGATGTGTGACTTGATGGAGTTGACCCCACCGAAGACCACGGCGCAGCTGGGACACCTGGGAGTGAAGAGGTTGGAGTTCAGCTGTGACACCGAGTGCTGATGGCCAAGAGAAATGGGAGCACGAAGCCTCCCACTGCTCCCTGTCCAACCACGGGATCTGGGAAGAGCCCCCGCCCCAGCAGAGACTGGGATCCAAACCAGTTCTGGGCTCTAGGAAGGCTCCAGTTTGGAGCAACCAGTCCTGCCCATTAGGAGGTGGAAAAGATGGTGGGGTCTGACACTGCCTGAGGTTGACCCGGTGTCCAGAAGGTCCCAAGAGGAGGAAAATTCCCTTGGGATAAAGGGGTGAGAGCCAGAGAAGGGGAAAAGTCCACAACTCTCAGCCCTGCACCCACCCCCGGCGTGGGGCTGTCCCCTTGGGTCCTGGTGTCACCCCTGGTCCCCCAAGCTGGCAGATCTGGGGTCCTACCTGTAGCCCACGCGTCGGGAGAAGTGCAGGCAGGATTCCTTCAGGTGGGCCTCGAAGTTGGCCAGGAGGAAATTCCCCCCACACTCGGGGCAGACGTGGGGGGGACGGTTTTTGTGCATCCTCTGGTGGGCGTTGAAGCTGCAGCGGTTGGACATGATCATGGGACACGTTGTGCAAACCTGGGGGGCAGAGGGGACAGAGGCTCAGCCCTTTTTCCATCCCAGATGGATGGGGCTAAGGAAAAAAAAACCAAACCCAACACCCAAAGGGCCCCCAGCCACGTGTCAGGTGGGGAGGAGGGGGGGGAAGAGAAGTGCCAGGACTCAGCAGGGAATGTTTGAGGAGATAATCGGCTTGTGCCTGGTTGGGGGTCATCATGGAGGGTGTTCTGCAGGCTGGTGAGGGGCCCCCTCCAGGGGTTTCATCACAGAGGGGTCCCAGATGTGGTCAGTGCCAAGGGTGGGCCAGGGCACAGCCCCCTGGCAAGGGAGGGAGGGAGGGAGGGAGAGGGGGTGGGTTCCAACCTAAATCCCTCCAAATTGTAGCTGACTCCATGCCAGGACACGGAGGTGTTGGGGAGAGAAGCTGACAAGGACTTGAGGAAACAGGATGGGGCTTCCAACAGGAGCTGTTGGCACCCAGAGGGGTCCCCAGAGAGACCTGAGGGGGATTTGGGGAGCAGGGCAAGAGGAGGGAGCGTGGGGTCCTGAAGCAGCCCAAGAACAAGGGGCAGGTGGGGAAGGGAGAGAGGATGAAAGGTGGCAGGTGAGGAAGGGGATTATGGTGGCTTATGGCTTTAGCCATCCCTCCTGTGCTGAGGAAAAGCCTCCAGGTCTCTAAATTAGAAAAAATAATAAATCTGCTTGTAGGGAGTGTTGGTCTGGGGAGAAGTCCTTCTGCTGGTAACAGGGTTTGCTCTGCCAGCTTCTCCACATTGAACTCTGCCCACTTTGGGCTAGAAAGGTTGTTCAGAAGTGTTGCCTCCTGCCACCACCCCAGGGTGGACATCCCTGAGCCCTCCATCAACACCAGGGTGAGGAGAGGGGATGGGAGCAAGAATTCCTGCTGCTAAAACAGACAATCCAGATAAAGGTGGGAATCCCCGGGCTCTTGGTGACCTTCAGAGCAGCCTCTGCACAGTGTGGATGGAAACAGTTACCAGGAAAGAGCAAATTCCTTGCAGAGGAAGCTGGGGCTGAACATCTCAGGACAAAGGGAGAGGTGAAGCTGTGCCCAGGGGGGGACACACAGTGCTCCTTGGGGGACCCTCTGTCCCCCCCTCACCTTTTCAAGGACCCCCTGGGCAGTGTTAACCCTGTGTCTGCTGGATGCTGACACACCAGGGGGTGTGGGCACACACACAGCATCCCAAGGTTGGCAGGGGGGGGGAAATCCCCAACACCCCCTTGGTTTCTCCAGGCTGTTTGTGCTTCAGGTTGGCCAAAGAAAGAGGGAGCAGCAGAGCTCAGCCATGGCTCTCTCCCTCCTCCTGATGGCACCAGCCCAGCCCCAGCCCCTCACTTTGGAGGAATTGGGTGGGTGATCCCACCTGGAGTCCCCCAGAGCCTCTCCCCACGTCCCTGCAGGAGTTCTGAGGTCCCACTCCCCCCAGACCCCCTGCCCTGTACCGTGCTGCTGGTGGTCCCCGAGGTCACTGCCTGCTGGAAGTGTGCTGCCAGCCCGGCTTTGTCCTTGCACTGCTCTTTGCACTCCAGGCACCTGAAGCAGCTGTAGTTGGTCTGCTCCGAGGTGGTGCTGAGGGGCAGGATTGGGAGGTCCTGAGCCCCGTTGGCCGTGGCCAAGGCATCCTGAGCCACGCCGGTGACTTTCCCGGTGGGGATGGAGGCGACGGAGACCAAGGGGGTGATGTCTGGCTGCCCGATCATCTGATCCAAGGCGATGGGCCTCATCACCAGGTGGGAGCATTGCATCACCAGCCCTTTGTCCTTGTGCTCCCGGGCGTGCAGGAGCAGGCTGCACTTGTTGAAGAAGACGAGGCGTTTGGTGCAGTGGTTGCAGGTCACCTCGATGCGCATGCTGCGCCGGTCGTAGTGCCGCGCCAGGCTCTTCTCCAGGGCAAAGGAGTCCCCACACTCCAGGCAGCGGTAGCCGAAGGGTGGCAGGGCCAGGCTGGCGTCAGCTGGGGGGTTGAGGTTGGGTTTGTAGGTGGGCAGCAGGTTCTTGCTGTTGAGGATCTTGTTAAAGGCTTCCACCAGGCTGGACTGGCTCCTGGAGATGACGGTGCCGGCGACGGTCGGTGAAGGTTTCTGGGGCTGCACCATGACAACCGTGGTGCCGTTGACCTTCTGGTTGGCCGTGGTGGTGACGGTGGTGGTCTGAGTGACGGTGCTGATGTTGGTCCTGGTGTCGGCTTTGGGCAGGGTCTGGGGCACCAGGTTGATGATGTTCTTGGCCACGGCTTTGCCCGCCTTCGCCGGCAGCACCACGGATTTCTGCTGCGCCACGCTGGCGGCGATCAGCATGGCACTGCTGGCGTTCTGGATGGTGGAGACGGGCAGGACGGTCCCCTTCAACTTGGTGCCGTTGCCCAGCTGAACGCTGACAATTTTGGGGCCCTCGACGGACTTCAAGGGGCTGGAGAGCTCCATTTTCTCCTTGGGCAGCTCCAGCGCCATCCCCTCGTCCTTCTCTGCCGAGGTGCAGAAAGCAGCACCCTCCAGGGAGGTCTCGGGCAGGCTCTGCTCGGAGGGGCCCTTGGTGGAACCCGGCTCTGAGTCTGAGGAGACCCTGGTCACCGTCCGGGTGATGCTGCCACAAGATGTCTTGATGGTTTTGATCCTCACCTTCAGAGGCCGTGAGGAATTGGAAGAAGGGGAATCGTTGTTGTTGTCTTCTTCTTCCTCCTCCTCTTCCTCAGGGCTGGACATGCTCTGCGGGCTTCCCATCGACTTCTCCAGAACTTCTTGCTCTTCCTTGAGGCCGAGGCTGTCCAGCTGCTTTGGAGAGGTGAGGAGCCTGGGGCTCTGCACCACGGGGGAGGAAGGTTTGAAGAAAGGCTCCTGGGGGCTGGCGGGCGAGTGCTTCACCTCGGGCAGGTTGCTGGTGCTGCTGTCCAGGTTTGGGTCGGAACCGGGCCAGGAGGCGATGGGAGAATCGTCCGCGGAGTAGCGCACGGTGACGGATTTCAGGTGCTCCAAGGGACTGTCACCCAAGGCTGCAGCCAAACCCTTGGGGCTGGCTTCCCGGCCCAGCTCCTCCGAGTCAGACTCCTCTTTTTTGATGCAGGCGATGGCAGGAGGGGACCCGTTGGCACCCCCAGACTGTCCCGCCTCGAAGGGCTGGGGGAAGGCTGGGGGGAGGTTCTCCACACGCTCTCCCAAGGGCTCCTTGCAGTCCAGAGAGGGGGTGGGAGATGGGGAGAGGGAGGGGACAGCGAGGGGCTTCTCCTTGGGCTTACACTCCCGGGGCCTGTCGATCAGGTTGGCGGCGTTGTCTTCGTTGGGGTCGGGGCCAAAATGGGAGAAGATATCCAGAGGTTTGGGGCCTTTTTCCTTCACCCAACACTCCCCGTTGGAGGACGCCACAGCTTCCACCGATCTGGAGGTGGGGGACCTGGGCATTTCGGTGGCCCCAAAGCCATTCTGCAGTAAACGTGGCCCCATGAGGTGCCCGTCCTTCCCTCGCCCGTCCAGGGCATCGAGCTGCTCGGGGCAGACCGTGTTCTTCACGATGACGCTGACGGCGGTGATGTCCGCGTGGGGGAGGACGTGGTCGGGGGGTCCCGGCTCCCCGGGGACTTGTTTGATGTGAGGGTCCCCCTCCTCGTGGCCGGAGTGGATGGCCTCGTTGGTGTCGATGTCAGGAATATCAAAAGCTGCCAGCAGGTCGTCGAAATCCGGGGTTTTCATGTCACCCATGGTGGGGAACGTGGCAGAGGCTGCAACGGAGCAAGGAGAGGAGCGTCAGCACCCCCAGCGTGGGGGGAGATGGGTGGGAAGTGCTGCCCCTGCCACCCCCCCAGGCACAAAAATCCCCCTGCAGACCCCACGGCATGGACAGAGGTGAGTGGGGACTGGGGAGAGCAAACACCCCCAGTGGGTGACACAGGGACCCTCCCTCGAGGCTCCGAGGCCTCCCCAGGGCCACCCCGGGCAGAGAAGAGGAGTGGGATAAAGAGCCCTGCAAGACGTGGGGGAGGAAAGAGGGGAGACATGGCAACAGGTTTCAAAACATGGCTGCGTCAGAGACAAAGGGAATAATGTTCCTCCTGTCGCTGCAGCCTGGGGAAGAAATCCCAGGATTAAGCTGCAGCCAGGGGGGACGTGGCTCAGACAGAGGGAAAGGCTCCGAGTTCTAAGGACAAGCAGAGGCAGGAGGGTTGGGGAGACCCCAGGTGCTGAAGGGACAAGTGTAGGGGGATGTGGATCCCCCAGGAGGGGATGGGGAGAAACCTCGAGCTCAGAGGACTGAGAGGGAAATGCAAAACCCAACCCCCCACACACACAAACTGTGGGGAAAGCTGCTGCCTGCAGGAGGGAGAGATCCCTTCCTTCTTCTCTCCAGGGTTTGTGGCAGGCAGGGCCCTGGAAGGTGCCAACCCCCCCCCCTAAGGCAGAACCCCCCCAGGCTTTGTCCCAAAGGATCAGCCAGAGTGTCCTGGTGGCACATCACAGGCACCTTCAGCTGTGGCTTCAGGTGGCAGCATCTGAGCCCTTGTCCCACGGGTCACTGGGGAGGGCAGAGTCACTATAAAGATATATTTAATAAAGATTTCATCATCTCCATGCACTTATTTGTGAGGAGTGGGAGGGAGGGAAGGACTCTTGGCATCCTGGCTGAACCACAGTGCCAACAAAGCCCTTTTCCAACTTTGTCTCACAGGGGATGAACTCTCAGACATTTTTTGGAGGCCACAACGTGTTCCCCCTCACCCTTCCACAGCCTCCAGACCCCTCACCTCCAGGCTCGTGCTGATGGCAGCATCCCAGCAGCATCCCTGGGAGAGGGGATGTTCTGGAGACCCCCACGGTGTCCCCTGGGGCTGGATGGAGCTGGTGCCCACCACCCCCCAACTCTGGGATTCGGCAGCTGCCAGCCCTGGTTTGGTGGTGGCTTTGTCCCTCCTGTGCCCAGCCCTGCTCAGGCTTAGCTGGGCTGTCAGCTCTCGGGTGCTTTTCCAGACAGACAGCTCCTGAGGAGGCTTAGCCCAGCTTTATTTTTAACTCTCCCTGTAGGTCACCCCAAGGGGATGTCGGCCGGGGGCAGCACGAGGTCTCTGGGCCACTCAAGAACCTCCTAACACCCCAGTGGGTGAGAGTTTCTCCTGGCATGGCCCCTGCTGTGCCCCTCTCTGCCACCCCACAGCCCCCAGATGAAGAGGAGGAGCTCCTGGTGATCCTGCTGCTCACAAACCCAGGCCCAGAGGGGCTGCTCTGGATGCAGCTTGGTTGTGTCCCCTGTCAATAAATGTGTCCCCAATCAATAAATGAAACAAGCACAGGACCTGGGCTGTGCCCGTGTCCCCTGGCAGGAAGGGGAAGCAGTTCTGGTCACTGTCTGCTCCCAGGTTCAGGTTTCTGCCTTTCAGAAGAGCAGGAACCTGGGCAAGAGGCAGCTCTTGGGTTGCTGCCCTCCAACAGCACAGCACAGATAATGAAAATCCACAAGTGTTGGAAGAACAACCCGAAGGGAGATGCCACCTGCCAGCTCTGGGGCCAGAGCAGATGAGACCTGGGCAAACCCATCCCAGCTCGTGTCAGCAGCTCCTGGAGCTCACACTGAGCCCATCCCACTGTGGGGAACCACAGCAAACCCCAAAGTCACTGAGGCTCACAGCCCAGGACACACAGCAAGGAGGAGCTGCCCAAGCTTTAGGGCTCATTTGCTTAATTTACTCTACCACAAAAAAAAAAAAAAAAAGGTTGTTAAAAATCATCCCCTTCTCCAGCAGCCAAGCCTCCCTGAAAGGAAAAGCTTCTTCAGTCCTTGGGAGGGGTCTGCCCAGCTCCAGATCCCAGCCAGGGAGATGCTGCTGCTTCCCCTTCCCCTTCCCCAGGCTGCTCCAAACCCCAAGTCTCTCAGCTCCCCACATCCTGCTCTGTGCTCCAAACCACTCTGCACCCTCACCTCCTGTTCCAACACCCTCCAAAGACCCCTGGGTGCTCCTGGCACCCTCTGGCCATGCCCACCCCACAGCCCTGGGTTTGGGATCCACCTGGTGATGGAAGCCCCCGAGATGCCGCTCAACGGGGTTGGCACAGAGCCCGCCAGAGCTTTGGGGTCACCCCCAGGGTTTCCCACCACGTGTTTTTGGCAACGGGGATGGGTGGGCACCTTCTGAGGAAGCAGCAGGACCCCGCTCACCCGGCCTGGCCCAGCAGGGTCAGAGCAGTTCAGACAAAAGAGGACGAAGGTTGGGACCGTTTCAAGGGCTCGCTATTTTTAAAAGCTGCTTTTCCTGTTTCCCTTCCTGACCCTGGTGGTGACTCGCAGCCCCGACATGCCACCGGGCAAAAAACTACCCTTGGGGAACCCAACCTGGGAAAGCACCCCAAGGCTGGGGTCCTGCCTGCCCTCCCACCCCTCTCATCACCCACCCCTGCGTCGCCGCTGCCTCCGGATCCAGCGGGAAGGGTCACGGCGCCACGTGAAGAGCGGGATCAGCTCCCCAGGCACCAGGAAACCTCTGACAAAGCCAAGTGCCCGTGGCCAGGCCCTGAGATGGTGGCTTCCCTCCCTCCCTTCCTCTCTCCCTTAGGCCACCAGCACACGGGGAACCCACCAGAAAAAACCCAGACTCTGCTGCCTGTACCTGGGAATGCCAAAACACCGAGGAGGGTGCCGGGAGCCGCAGGGATCGCTGCCTCTCTCCTCCTCTAGGAGCTATTTTAAAACTGATCCCCTGCTAAAAAGCCTTTGTGCAGAGATGTCAGCGAGGAGAACAACTGCTCTGAATGAGCCTAACGAGGGCTGGGGTGGGGGGGTGTCCAATCCCACTGCCCCAGCAGAGGACTCCAGAGGGGAGGAATTCCCTGAGCACCAAACTGGTGGCACCTGGCGCAGTTTTTCTCCATTTCGGTGCCTCCCCTCACCCCCCAAACCCTCCTCACCCCCCCTGGTCCCACCAACTGGTGGGGAGGAGGGGAGGAAAGTTGTTGGTAGCTCCACTCTTGGGTATTTCCAGTGTTCATCTGTTCCCTTTCCACAGCCCCCTCCCTGTTAGTGGTCCTGCAGCTCCTGGCTCCGCTTTGTTTTGGGAGCAGAAGCCTGGGTTTGACAAGTTTGGAACAAGTTGGTACAAGCAGCTGTGGCTTCGTAGTATAAAAACCACATAAAACCAGGTGGGGTTTGTTCAGATGGTTTGGTTTAACCTGGTGCTCAGCTCCCAACAGGCTGTGCCACCAAAAAAAAAGGAAAATGTCCTGGAAGGTGCCAGCCAGGGGTGGAACCCCACTGGCTTTTTCCCAGGTGACACACAACAGTGTCACCTCGCTGTCCCAAAGGAGAGGAGGCCAAAGAGTAAAGGGGATTTCAGAGCTGGAAGGGTTTTCAGGGCTGATGACAACAAGCTGGTAACCTCACGGGGGCAGCTGACCCTGCAAGAGGACTTTGCTTTTCTCCCCATCTCCAAACACTGCCAGCAGGATCTGGCACAAGAGCAGCGTCCCCAGGAGCTCCTGATGGGGTCAGTCCCGGTGACACCTGAGGAAACTGAGGCACAGGGTGATGCCAGGGGCAGCAGGATTGGTTCTGCCACTGATGGATCCACCTCACCAAACCCCTGTCCCTGGGGAACCACCAGAACCAACCTCCAGCTCCAACCTTTCCAGAACCAAACTCCAACCTTTCCAGACCCAACCTCCAGCTCCAACCTTTCCAGACCCAACTCCAACCTTTCCAGAACCAAACTCCAACCTTTCCAGACCCAACCTCCAGCTCCAACCTTTCCAGAACCAACTCCAACCTTTCCAGAACCAACTCCAACCTTTCCAGCTGCTTTCCAGAACCAGAATGAGCTCTGTTAATTGATGTAAGAGGCAGAAGGGATTCAGCCAAACTTCAGAAGAGGCAGCACAGGTCAGGAGAGGAGCAAAGGTTTCACGGGAGGGAGGGCTCTGGCATGTGACAAGTTCTGATTTCGCTCCACACCTGTGGATCCAAAACTCAAATCTCCTTTTCCCCTTTTCTCCTCGGTGTCAAGGAGGTGTTTTTACCTCCTGCTTTCTTGGGATGAAGGCAGCAGGCACAGAGGAGAAGCACCAAGGGCAGCAAAGCAACCTGGGGGACCCCACAGCCCCTGTGGTCTCAGCACCCCCCAGATGCTCTGCTGCCCCTTCCCACAGCCCCTCGGAGCCCCCAGCATCACCCCGGGGACACAGCTCTGTCCCACTCCCTTCCACCTGCTCCACAGCACGGCCCAAACCCTCCCTGGCACCTGGGATTTCCCTTTCCCTGCCTCCTGATCTCCTTCTCCAGGGAGCCCTGAGCAGCACCCACTGCAAACCCCTTCCCCGAGGGTGGGGAGGTGAACCCGGTACCGACCTGATGGGAGGGAGGTTCTGGATGGAGCAGAGAGGGAGAAAAAGGAGAGGGGGAGGGAGGAAAAAAAAATAAATGCTGAAGGGGGGAGGGATAGAGAACGGTCTCAGGTTTCAGATGTTGGGAGGGGGGGGCTGACAGAAAGGCAAAGCTGGTTAAACAAGAACCAGCACCACGTCCTGCTCCGGGCCTGACATCCCGAGGTCAGGGCTCAGCAGGGACACTGCAGCAGGAGAAGAGAGGGGGGGGGAGACTTGGAGGGAGAAAAAAAAGAGGAAAAAAGAGGAAAAAAATCCCAAAGCACAGCCCCACACCTTGGCAGGGGGGCCACCCCACCACCTTGTCCCCCCCTGACAGCAGCTGATGGGTGCCACGCTCAGAGCAAGGGGGTGATCGTGGGGGGGGGGTCCTCAGGGGACCCCCAGAGCTGAGCTCAGGCACCCAAGGGTGCAAGCAGCAGAGCTGGGGTGGGTGCTCTGGGAACACCCTCCCCTTCTCCCCCTTTTCCAGGGATATTGCCAAGGGGATCCCTTCCCTGATTCACCCAGCACAGGAGGGACCAGAGGAGGAGAGGACCGACCCCAAAGGAAGAGCTCCAGCTCAGGAGGTGATGCTGGAGCAATGAAAGCCTTGACAGAGACCTTGGGGTCTGGGGGTGTCCTAAAACCCCCCAGAGCAGCTTTGGCAGCACCCTTGGGATAAAAGGAGTGGTGGGATTCAATCCTGGGTGGAGGGAGGAGGGGGCTCAGTGGGATGCTGGGCAGCTCAGAACAAGGCAACCCAAAAGTTTAATTATTAATTTTTTTTTCCCCAGTGAAATCTGTTGCCCGGGGGGTGCTCCCTGGGCCACCTGAAACCCTGGGCATTGTTCTCCCTGCTCCAGGCAGCAGCAGGGGATTAAAAACTGGGATGTTTTGTGTCCATTGTGCCACCCCCTGCGGTAACACCGCCCAAACCAGGGCACTCCGGGGGTCCCCAGGACCCTCTGCCCCTTCCCCCCGGGTGGCCCCAGCCCTGGTGGGGATGTCCTAAGCCAGGGGATGTTCCTGTTCCTGCAGGGGAAGCAGCAGAGCCCTGGCAGTGGATTTTGGGATGGTGATCCCATCACCCGTGGAAAAGAGCACAGGGAAAGGGGGGGATCCCTTCCCGAGGGGAATGGGCAGACCCTGCTCATCCCTGCTCTGCTTTAAACCCCTTCCAAGAAACCCCAGAGAAGCAGGGACTGTGCTGGGTGAGCTGGACAACCCAACCAAGGCTGGAAAATCCCTCCCTGGCTCCATTTCCCAAGGGGGAAAACCAGAGGCAGGAGCTGGTGCCTGGTGTTTGCCTGGGGTCACCCAACCCCTTCTGCCACAGCCCTGACACCTCCCAGCCAGAGGAACCATCCCCAGGTGAACCCAAGTGTGACAGTGCCAACCACAACCCCAAAACCCCCAAAAACCCAACCCGAAAAGCCCCAAAACCCAACCCCCCAAAACCCCAACCCCAAAAACCCCAAAACCCTCAAAAACCCAAACCCAACCCCAAAACCCCCAAATACCCAAACCCCCAAAACCCAAAAACCCAACACTCAAAACCCCCCAAAAACCCAAAACCCCCAAAACCCAAAACCCCAACCCAAAACCCCCAAAAACCCAAAACCTCAAAAACCCAAAACCCCCAAAACCCAAAACCCCCAAAACCCCCCAAAACCCAACCCTCAAAACCTCCAAAAACCCAAACCCCCCAAAAACCCAAAACCCTCAAAAACCCAAAACCCCCAAAACCCAAAACCCCAACCCCAAAAACCCCAAAAACCCCAAACCCCCAAAACCCAAAACCCCAACCCCAAAACCCCCAAAAACCCAAAACCCTCAAAAAGCCAAAACCCCAACCCCAAAACCCCCCCAAAACCCCAACCCCCAAATCCCCCAAAAACCCAAAACCCCAACCTCCAAAACCCCAAAAAACCCAAAAACCCAACCCCAAAACCCCCAAATACCCAAACCCCACCCAAAACCCAAACCCCCAACCTCAAACCCCCCAAAACCCCCAAAACCTGGAGCTGAGGCCACCCCCATGCCCATCCCAGCCACACCTGGAGCCTCTGCTGGCAGAACTTCTGGGAGCAGCAAAACCCTGCTCCAAAGCAACAACTTGCCAAAGGAAAAACGGGATTTTTGGGGTTTTTTTTTTTGAGTTAGCAGAACGTGTTTGGGTCGGGCTGGATGGGTTTCCCTCTACAAACACATCAGATCAGAGCTGTGCAGAGGGGCTGCTCAGAGCCAAACGAGGCCCCTGTGTTCCCAGAGCATCTGCCAGGCCCCAGCCCTGCTCTGCTGGGCTTTAAAATGAGTTAAAAACCACCAAAATGATCTCCAGGAGAGGATTTCCAGCCCCACAGCATCCTCAGGCCCTTGGTGCCTCCCGTGGAGCCTGGAGGGTGCTGAGGGATTTGCTTGTTGGCTCTGAGGAGTTCCAACCCCTCCTTTTGGGTTTATTTTATAGGAGGGATTTCTGATTGCTGTAATTAAATTAAAAACAAACCCAAACCAGACACCAAAAGGTTCTCCCTTTGCTCTGCCACTCTCAGGTGGCTTCGTGGGGTCTGGACATGAAAAAAAACCACCCCAGATCTTCCCTCCTGAGGCATCGGGGGGAGAAGAAACCAGGAGGGAAAAACAAGATCGAGGGTGAAGAGCAGGGAGAGGGCTGGGGACAGGAGCTGTCGGTACCAGCACCAAAACATCAGCTCTGCTCCATGAATAGGTTGGGTTTGGGGTTTTTTTTTGCTTTTTTTTTTTTCCTCTTTCCCTCAGGAGAATCTAAAAAAGCTGCAGAGGGCTTGGGGAGGTGATGGGGCTGAGCCTGCTGGGCTGGGGAGAGCTGGCTCCCAGGTTTCACTCCATCCAACCCAAAACAACCCAAAATGCTTCAGCAGGAAAGAGGAAAAAAAAACAAAATAAAACCAAACCAAACCCTTCCCCCCCTGACCCAGCACTGGGTGCAAATCCCCAGGGAGGAGCCCACCAGCTCCCAGTAGGTCCCCAGTAGTTCCCAGCAGCTCCCAGTAGGTCCCCAGTAGATCCCCAACAGCTCCCAGCAGCTCCCAGTAGTTCCCAGCAGCTCCCAGTAGATCCCCTGTAGATCCCAGTAGCTCCCAGTAATTCCCAGTAGTTCCCAGTAGCTCCCCAGCAGCTCCCAGTAGTCCCCAGCAGCTCTCAGCAGCTCCCAGCAGCTCCCCAGTTGTTCCCACCAGCTCCCCAGCAGTTCCCCAGCAGCTCCCAGCAGTTCCCAGTAGCTCCCCAGCAGCTCCCAGCAGCTCCTCAGTTGCTCCCACCAGCTCCCCAGTTGCTCCCAGTAGTTCCCAGCAGCTCCCAGTAGCTCCCCGTAACTCCCACCAGCTCCCACCAGCTCCCCAGCAGCTCCCAGTAGTTCCCAGCAGCTCCCCAGCAGCTCCCCTGTAGATCCCAGCAGCTCCCAACAGCTCCCAGTAGCTCCCCACCAGCTCCCAGTAGTTCCCAGTAGCTCCCCAGCAGCTCCTCAGTTGCTCCCACCAGCTCCCCAGTTGCTCCCAGTAGTTCCCAGCAGCTCCCCTGTAGATCCCAGCAGCTCCCAACAGCTTCCCAGCAGCTCCCAGTAGTTCCCAGCAGCTCGCCAGCAGTTCCCAGCATCTCCCAGCAGTTCCCAGCAGCTCCTAGTAGATCCCCTGTAGATCCCCAGCAGCTCCCCAGCAGCTCCCCAGCAGCTTCCAGTAGTTCCCAGCAGCTCCCCAGTAGCTCCCCAGCAGCTCCCAACAGCTCCCAGTAAATCCCCTGTAGATCCCCAGCAGCTCCCACTAACTCCCAGTAGCTCCCAGCAGCTCCCAGTTCCCATCCTGGTGCAGCTGCTGCCTCCCAGTCCCCCCCAGAGGCTGCAGGGGAATGAGATTCCCAAGCATTCACCAGAACGGAGTCTCCACCATCTGCTGACTCCTGGAGCAGCTCCAGCAGTTTGGCTGCACTGAAAGAACCCAAGTTTGGGTCTGGTTTGGGTTGGGTTTTGGTTTTTTGTTTTTTTTTTTAACCTAAAATCATCCAAAAAAAGCAACCAGAGGATTGTTCCCAGCTTGACCAGTATGACCAGGACCAGCACTGGTGGTTCCTGGCAGAACCAAGGTCTCCTCCTGACACCTCTGCCCTGACCCTGGGATCCATTTCCCACCTGGCAGCCTGGGGGTTGGGAGGTGATTTTCTTATTTCACTGCTTTGGTTTTAAAAACTGCAAAATGAGGTAAAAATCAATGAGGTAAATATCAAACCCCCCCCCAGTTTATTCCAGAGGTGAAACCAGGAATCTGCCAAAGGGAAGGGAACATCCAGTCCCCTCCCCACCTAACTCATTCTCACAGGACCCAGATGTGCAAAAATAAATTAAATCCCTGGAAAAACACCTCCAGGTTCAGGAGAAGGAGGGATACAGACCCAGGAGAAGCAAATAAGCCCAGAAAAAGGGACACAAAGGAGCCTGGGGGGGGCTGCTGGAGGCCCCTGCACACACTGGCACAGCCCCCACTGCTTTTTGGGGAGGGGTCCCCAGGGGGAATTGGGGCCCCCCTGGGCCAGGATTAAGAGCAGAGTCCTGGCAGAGCTCAGAGATCCTCCTGCTGCTCCAAACCTCCAGGAAAACTCAGGGGAAAGAGGGATTTTGGGAAGCCCCCCCCCAGCCACACGTGGCTGACGCATTTTGTATTATTTTTTATTATTTTTTTTTTTCCTCCTCAGAGACACCAAAAATACCTCCTGGGAGGTACAAGCAGGGGCTGATCCCTCAGGCCCAGCCCTCTGAACCCAGCTGGGGAGGGGGAAGCAGGGGATGGAAGCCCCCAGGAGCTTGGAGCATCAGCCCTGAGGAGCTGAGAGCAGAGAAAAGAGAAGGGAACGGGGCTGAAAGGCACCACAGGGCCCTCACCCCACACCTGATCCCCCTCCCACCCCACAGGTTCTTAAGGAAGGGGCTGAACCCCCCCCTGGAATTCCCCATTTCCCTGCTCAGGGCTCCAGGCTGAGCCCCCCCAGACCCTGCTGGGCACCCCCAGACCTCACAGCAGGAACCTCCTCATCCCTGTGGGGACCCAGCCCCCGACCCAGGATGGTTTCACCAACCTTCTCCTGCCTCTGGATCCACACCAGGTCCTCCCAAGGAGCTTCCCAGCTCCTCACAACCATCCCTGAAGAGGCAGAAGGTGGGGGACAGGACCCTGAAACACCCGAGGCTCCAACAGGATCCCCCCAGAACTGATGCCACAGGGAGATTCCCTTCTCCCCAACCCCTAAACCCACTCAGCAGCCTCAGCAAAGCTCTGCCCAGGATTCTGGGGAGTGATGAGAGGATCCAGAGAGCCCAAAGCTCACCCAGAGCCTCCTCATTCCCATTCCTCAAAAGAACCAAACCCCAAACAACTCGGGAGGAGCAAGAAAAATCCCCCCAGGAATTAGGACCCCACAAAGGAGCCCCCCCTGATCTTACAGATGAATTGGGGTGGGGGGGAAACGCTGTCCCCCCCTCCCCCCAACCCCCCCAGGACAGGAGCTGAGTCCCAGGAGCTTCTGTAAGGGGGTGACAAAGATCCCAAATCCCAGAGATGGGGAGAGGGAGCTGGGATCAGACCCCCCAAGACCCCAGGAACAGCTCCGACCCCCCCCCAAGTCCCCTCAAAGCCCCCCCAGCTGCGGAGGAGCCTCGGGAGGGCTCGTCCTGCCCCAGACTATTGGGGGTCCTGAGCAGACCCCCCCCGGGTGGCCCCAAAGGGACACCCTGAGCCCCCCCGGGCTGGGCAGGGACAGAGGGGAACAGAGCCAGGACACAGCCCTGGGGCTGGGGTGAGGGGGGGCAGGGGGAACGCAGCCGCTGCCCCTCCCCGGGGCTTGGGTGGAACCGGGACCGAGCAGAACCTCAGCTCAGCGGTACCGGAGCCCGGCAGGGGGGTGATGGGGGGGGAGGGAGGAATCACAAGGGGAACCCCCACACCCCGCACCCCCCAAACCCCACCGGGACCCTGGGGGTGACCCAGCCCCCCCCTCACCTCCCCCCCGGAGCGGGGCCCAGCGCGGCTCCTGCCCCCCCACACCCCGGGGGGGGTCACCTCCCCCCAGGCCTCACGGCGCCCTCTGGCCGGGCCCTCCCTCAGGCCCCGGACCCCCCCCAGCTCCCCGGGGGTCCCTCGGTACCTGTGGCAGCGGGCGGGGGGCGGCAGCTCCGTCCCGTCCCGTCCCGTCCGGTCCCGCCGCCGCTTCCTGCTCGCACCGCGCCCCCCGCCCTCCGCCCGGCCTCAGCCGCGCCGCCCGCAGGCCCCGCCTCCCCCCGCACGCCATTGGACGAGCGGCCCGCCAATCACCGCGCTGCGCCTCGCCATTGGCTGTTCCCGCCGTCGCTCCGGGCAAGCGGCGGCCGTTCGCACTCGCCATTGGTGGAGCCGCCCCGAGCTCCGGGGCCGGGACCCGCCCCCCCCCCCGCGGTGCGCGCTGATTGGTGGAAGCGGGTGTCAGGCAAAGGATGGGTTCCGCCCACCCCCGCCAGGACGCTTCCTATTGGTTGTTGGCCTCGCCGCTGATTGGCGGGAGGGTTTGCTCGTCAAGCCGCCCCGCCTCCTCAAGCTTCCCATTGGCTGGCGGGATGTCCGTCAAGCGCCGCTCTGCACAGCGATTGGCTGCAGGGGATGTCCCTCAGGGCGCCGCCCAGCTGCTTGTTTCCTATTGGTCACTCTACGCGAGTGCCCGCCCCTCCGCCGCTGCCATTGGTTGGCAGCTCCAGGGCTAAAAGCTGATTGGTTGACCTCCCCGTCATGTGACGCAAACATCTCTGCCCCCATTGGCAGAGCGCGCTGTCACTCAGCCACGCCCCTGTCTCTCTGCTCTTTCATTGGTTGGCTCGCCCACCATGACGTCAGCACCATGGCAGCCATTGCCCCGCCCCCTTTGCACTCCTCCTCACCCCATTGGCCAGCTTAAAAACGACAACTTCCGCCTCGCCCCTCACTGATTGGCTGAGCCTACCAGAAGCAACGCGAGGACGCCGGTAGTGGGTGCGGTGGGCGTGGCCTCGGTTGGGGGCGTGGCTTTATCCGGCAAGCCCCGCCCACAACACGTGTGTCCCAGTTCAACCCAGTACGGGGGGGTCTGGGTGCCCAGTAGAGGAGAGACCCCCCCAGTATCCCCAGTACAAGGCAGAGCCAGGTCCAGTATCCCCAGTACAGGGGACACTTGGGGGTCTCTGCCCCCCCGTAAAGAGGAGACTCAGGTCCCAGTTCCCCCAGTACAGGGGGTTCAGGGTACCCGGTAGAGGAGAGACCCCCCCCAGTATCCCCAGTATAAGGCAGAGCCAGGTCCAGTATCCCCAGTACAGGGGGCTCTGGGGGTCTCTCTGCCCCCCAGTAAAGAGGGGACTCAGGTCCCAGTATCCCCAGTACAAGGGACACCGGGGGTCTCTCCTCCCAGTAAAGAGGAGACTCAAGTCCCAGCTCCCCCAGTACAGGGGGGGCTCTGGGGGTCGATTCCCCTCCAAGTCTCGAGAAGCGCCAAGGCCCAGTTCCCCCCAGTCCCAAGCAGCCCCTCATCCCAGTATGCCCCAGTATCCCTATCCCAGGGAGCAGCAGCACCGGGACCCCCACGGGCACCTTTATTGCCGAGTCCCCGGAGCCCCCTCAGCGCGGGGGGAGCAGTTTTGGGGGTGTTGGGGCAAGCCCCGTCCCATCCCCCCCTTTTCCCCCTCACTTCTTCTCCTCCTCCTTCCTCTCCTTGTTCTCCTTGGCTGCCTGGGACGCCAGCGACCCCATGGCGTTCCGGATCGCCTCGTTGTTGGGATCCACCCCGGGAAGGTTCTCCAGGACGCTCTGCAGGAACTCGGGGTCCTGCATCACGTCGTAGTCATCCTCCTCCTGCAGGAGGGCAGAGAGAGAGGGGTTTGGGTAGGGGGGAGAGGCAGGGGACCCCCCACTCACTCACTCACCCACCCGTGGGACCCCCAGGGTCTCACCTTGGCCGGCTCCGAGGTGTCCATGGCCGCGCTGCTGTCGACTTCGGCCGCCTCTGCCTGGGCAAACTCTGTGTGGGGTGGGGAAAAGGGGAGGCTTGAGGGGGTTCCGGGACCCCCCTAAGGGTGTGTGTAGGGTGGGGAGGGGGTTTCAAGGGTCTGGGGGTGCTCACCAGCCCCCTGCAGGGACATCTGCATGGCGTAGGCGATCTGCTCCTCCTCCGTCATGCTGCTGAGGTCGGGCAGCCCCGCGCGGCCGAACTCCTGCTGGGTGATGGTCATCTTCAGCAGAGCATCGTCTGAATCTGAGACAGAAAGACCCCTCCCCTCAGACAGACACCCCCCCGGGACCCTCATTTTGGGTCTGGGGGGGAAGGGGGGAAGGCTCTGTCCTCACCATCCCCACCAGCAGCAGCGATCCCGGCCTCAGCCGCAGAGGCGGCCGCTGCCCTCCTGGCCTCCTCCTCCTGCCGCTGCCTCTGCTCCTCCATGGAGACCCTCAGAGCCTGTGGGGAGGGGGAGATCAGGGGGGCAGAGCCTGGAGGGACCCCCCCCCTCATGATGGGTGACCACCACCAGCCCCCCTCTCCTCTCCTCCTCCTCCTTTCCCTCTCCTTCTCCCTCTCCTCTCCTCTTGCCTCCTTTCCTCCCCTCTCCCCCTACTCCTCCTCCTCCTCTCCCTCTCCTTCTCCCTCCTCTCCCTCTCCTTCTTCCTCTCCCTCTCCTCTCCCTTTCCTCTCCTCTTTCTCCTTTCCCCCCTCTCCCTCTCCTTCTCCCTCTTCCTTCCCCCTCCTCTCCTCTCCCTCTCCCCCTACTCCTCCTCCTCTCCCTCTCCTCCCCTCCCCTCTCCTCTCTTCTCCTCTCCTTCTCTCTCCTCTTCTCTCCCTCTCCCCCTACTCCTCCTCCTCTCCCTCCCCTCTCCCTCTCCTCCTCCCCTCTCCCTCTCCTCTCCCTCTCCTCTCCTCTCCTCCCCTCCCCTCCCCTCTCTCCTCTCCTCTCCTCTCCTCTCCTCTCCTCTCCTCTCCTCTCCTCTCCTCTCCCTCTCCTCTCCCTCTCCCTCTCCTTCTCTCTCCTCTCCTCCTCCCCTCTCCCTCTCCTTCTCTCTCCTCTCCTCTCCTCCCTCCCCTCTCCTCTCCTCTTCTCTCCTCTCCTCTCCTCTCCTCTCCTTCTCTCTCCTCTCCTCTCCTCTCCTCTCCTCTCCTCCTCTCCTCTCCTCTCCTCTCCCTCTCCTCTCTCCCTCTCCCTCTCCTCTCCTCTCCTCTCCTCTCCTCTCCTCTCCTCTCCTCTCCTCTCCTCTCCTCTCCTCTCCTCTCCTCTCCTCTCCTCTCCTCTCCTCTCCTCTCCTCTCCTCTCCTCCTCCCCCTCTCCCTCTCCTCACCAGAGCCAGCTCTGGGTCAGCACTGGGGTCAACCCCAAACTCGAAGTCGCTGGCGCCCAGGCCCAGCATGGCCCCCCCCTCCCCAGCCAGGATGGGGGAGCTGATGAGGGCGTCTGCCAGGCTGGGCCCTGGGGGCACCGTCACCAGGTGGGACCCGGTGCCATCCTTCCCGTTCAGGGTGTTGATGAAGGAGGTCAGCTTGTCCGTGTTGGCTTCCTGGGGGAGAAGAGGCAGGATGGGAGCAGAGCTCAGCCCTCACCTCCCCCCCAGGAGCCCCCCTGGGAAGCACCTCCCCACCCCCCTGCAGTGACACGGGGAGGGGTCCTGCCAGGGATGTCACCCCCAGAGGGATCCTGCCAGGGATGTCACCCCCAGGAGAGGAGAATGTCACCCCTAGGAGAGAGGTCCTGCCAGGGGGATGTCACCCCCAGGAGAGGGGAATGTCACCCCCAAGAGAGGGGTTGTCCCAGGGGGATGTCACCCTCAGAGGGATCCTGCCATGGGATGTCACCCCAAGGAGAGGGGTTCTCCTAGGGAATGTCACCCCCAGGAGAGGGGAATGTCACCCCCAGGAGATGGATCCTGCCAGGGGGATGTCACCCCCAGGAGAGGGATTCTCCCAGGGGATGTCACCCCCAGAAGAGGGGTTCTCCTAGGGAATGTCACCCCCAGGAGAGTGGAATGTCCCAGGGGGATGTCACCTCCAGAGGGGTCCTGCCAGGGGATGTCACCCCCAGGAGAGGGATTCTCCCAAGGGAATGTCACCCCCAGGAAAGGGGAATGTCACCCCAAGGAGAGGGGGATGTCACCCCCAGGAGAGGGGTTCTCCCAAGGGAATGTCACCCCCAGGAAAGGGGAATGTCACCCCTAGGAGAGGGATCCTGCCAGGGAATGTCACCCCCAGGAGAGGGGTTCTCCAAAGGAATGTCACCCCCAGGAGAGGGATTCTCCCAGGGGAATGTCACCCCCCCCCAGTTAGTGCTGCCACCAGGACACAGGGAATGGGATCCCCAACTCCAGGCTCGGATCCTGGAGCAGCCCCAAGGCAGAATTCTCACCTCCTCCCCAAAGTTGATGATGTCCACGTTGACTTTCTCCTTCTTCAGACGTTTTGCCAGCTTCACCAGCTGCAGGGGGGGACATGGGGGGGTGTTAGCTGAGGAACCAGACTACAGCAGCACCAGGGATTCAGTCCTGCAGGCACCAAAATCACCTCCCAGCAGGAAAACCCTGGAGATGCTTCCCCTCTCTGGGTGGGAGAAGACCACAGAGGAGCAGCTCCTGAGCTGTTCCTTCAGAGAGCCCCAAAACATCTGGATTAACATCGTTGTGTTCCTAACATCTGGATTAACATCACTGCTGTTACTTTCAGTACCAAGGGAGAAGCATCTCCTGAAGGCCAAGAGCCTCCTTTCTGCTCAGGGACACAGATTCCCTCCCCAGGGACACAGATTCTCTCCCCAGGGACACAGATTCTCTCCCCAAGAACACAGATTCCCTCCCCAGGGACACAGATTCCCTCCTCAGGGACACAGATTCCCTCCCCAGGGACACAGATTCCCCCACCAAGGACACAGATTCCCTCCCCAGGGACACAGATTCCCCCACCAAGGACAGATTCCCTCCCCAGGGACACAGATTCCCTCCCCAGGGACACAGATTCCCCCACCAAGGACAGATTCCCTCCCCAGGGACACAGATTCCCTCCCCAAGAACACAGATTCCCTCCCCAGGGACACAGATTCCCTCCCCAGGACAGAATTCCTCCCCAGCTCCTCAGGCAGAAGTCCCCAGAGTGGTTTCAAGGTGACAGCTATGAGATGTGGGACGTGGCACAACCTCCCTCGGGAGCTGCTTGA
This sequence comes from Calypte anna, assembly GCF_003957555.1. Lineage (NCBI taxonomy): Eukaryota > Metazoa > Chordata > Aves > Apodiformes > Trochilidae > Calypte > Calypte anna. The sequence goes on from NC_044270.1 coordinate 1,677,496, forward strand.
GCTGGGGAGGGAGCTGGGGATCCCTGTCCTTGTCCCTGGTTGTGCCCAGGGATGGGGTCCCAGCCCCAGCATTTCCTCCTCTGCCTGCCCCCCACTCACATCCTTCTCGTTGTCTTCCACGGGGCTCCCCACGAAGGCAATGATCCTCATCTTGTGGTTCTTGCCCTGGCGATGCTTCAGGGCCAGCTGCAAGAGCAGAGGAGTCAGCACTGTGCTGAAAACCCCCACCCCACCCAGAGCTGGGGGTTCCAGAGAGGGGTTTGAGGAGGCAGGAGCTCACGTGAGCCACTCTGATCCCCGTGCAGAAGGTGATTTTCCCTTTGGGCTGCACCGTGTGGAGCTTGGAAAGGATCCTGCCCGTGTCTGGAGTCAGCGTGGTCAGCACCTCACAGTTACTGCAACACAAACACCTCCCCTCAGCCTCCTCCCCCTTGGGACCTCTTCTGCCAACTCCTTTTCTGGTCTGGGGGGGTAGGAAACCCCCTCCCCACCTCCCCTCCCCTCCACCAGTGCCAGCACTGGGGCAGTGTCTCCAGGGAGGGTTTTTTTCCTCAATCTGTCTGCAGCCCCAGTGTGCAACCCTCATCCCACTGTGACCCACTCTGCCCACGAGGGAGCTCACGGGGGCACCAAAACCCTGCAAACCCCAGGAAAACAGAGGGCTGGCTCCACTGTTTGTCACCCTTGGGGACACCTATCAGAAGGACAGGCCTGGCACAGACATCCCAGGAGAGGAAAACCTCTGCCCTGTGCAGGACTGAACCCCACGAGCCAGAGACCCACCCAGGAACCCAGTTTGCTGGAACCAGTCCTCCCAGACAGAACTGGAACTGTTCCCCCCTTCCCCCACCCCTGTGCCTTCTCGGGGGCCCCCCCAGAGGTTGGGTGCCCCCCTTGCTGGGGTGTACTTGGCCAAGGTGATGAGCCCCACGTTGTTCTCAGGGTTGCTGCGGGTTTTGGAGTGGCAGACGATGTTGACAGCATCCTGCTGGGCCTGCAGGCGTGTGGGGAGGAAGTCCCCATTCCTCATGTACTCACTGTTATCAACGCTGGAACACAGGAAGGGGGGGGGTGAGGAGCCTGGAACACCCCAGGTTTATCCCCCAAAACACCAGACACCCCCCACCCCAAAAGCCTGATGCCCCACCAGGGTTGTTCCACCCCCCCCCCAGCAGTGCCAAGAGGTCCCTGCCCTCCACTCCCACAGCTATGAAGGAACCCGAGTGGGGAAAAGCCACCTGGAAAAGGATTTTCTGGGTGGGAAAAGCCCTTTCCTTGGGGCAGGCTTCAGGGAGGTCACCCTGGCTGAAGGGCTTCTGCGTCTGGGCCACCTCGGGGCAGGGGGCTCCTCACTGGTCCCATGAGGATCCCCCCTACCCCATCCCCTCATTGGCGTCCCCTCTGTCCCATCCCCTCATTGGGGTCTCCTCTCAAATCCCCTCACTGGGGTCTCCCCTGCCCCATCCCCTCATTGGGGTTCCCTCTACCCATCCCCTCATTGGGGTCCCCTCTACCCCATCCCCTCATTGGAGTCTCCTCTCCCCATCCCCTCATTGGGGTCCCCATTATCCCATCTCCTCATGGGGGTCCCCCCTACCCCGTCCCCTCATTGGGGTCCCCTCTCCCCATCCCCTCACTGGGGTCTCCTCTCCCATTGCTTCATTGGGGTCTCCCCTACCCCATCCCTTTATTGGGGTCCCCTCTCCCCACCCCCTCATTGGGGTCCCCTCTCTTCATCCCTTTATTGGGGTCTCCTCTCCCATTGCCTCATTGGGGTCCCCTCTACCCCACCCCCTCATTGGGGTCCCCTCTCCCCATCCCCCTCACTGGGGTCTCCACTACCCCATCCCTTTATTGGGGTCCCCTCTCCCATTGCTTCATTGGGGTCCCCTCTACCCCATGCCTTTATTGGGGTCCCCTCTATCCCACCCCCTCATTGGGGTCCCCTCTCCCCATCCTTTCATTGGGGTCCCCATTATCCCATCCCATTATTGGGGTCCCCTCTCCCCACCCCCTCCTTGGGGTCCCCTCAGCCCACCCAGGACCCCCCGTGTCCCCCCCTGCCCCAGGACCCTTCCCCCTCTCCCTCACGCCCCCTCCCCATCACCCCTCAACCTTTCCTCCCTCCCCAATCCCCCCCTCAGTCCCGGTCCGGTCCGGTTCGGCCCCGCCGCCTCCCGGGATGACTCAGGGAAAGCTGCGGGGGTTCGGTTCGGGCGGTGCCCGGGGGGGGATTGTACCCGAGGGGGTTTTGGGGACGTTTCCCCGGTTCCAGCCCCCCCTTCCCTCCCGCTCACCACACCATGGTGCTCTCCAGAACCATCTTGGCTCCGTCCCGTGAGAACCGGGCCGGGTCGGGTCGGGGTTAACAAGGCGCCCGCCGATGGGTTCTGCTCTACCGACCAATCCCCGCTCGCCGTCTTGCGGGGTGAGGCGGGCGCGGGGCACGCTGGGAGTTGTAGTCCCGGCGGAGACTCCGCGGGTTCGGTTCCCGGAGGCTCCGAGACCCCCGGGGATCGCCCCCTCCCCCGCCACCCCCACCATGGGGAAGAACCCGGGGGTCCCCGACCCCGGCAGCCCCCGGGAGTCCCGTGTCCCCTCCATCCCACCCCCACCCGTGCCACCCCCGGGGCTCCCGTGTCCCCTCCCGTGTCCCCTCCATCCCCCCACCCGTGTCACCCTCAGGGGTCCCCCTGTCCCCTCCCCTGTCCTCTCCCCTGTCCCCTCCATCCCCCCCCCCCTACCTGTGCCACCCCGGGGCTCCCGTGTCCCCCCCACCCGTGTCACCCTCAGGGGTCCCCCTGTCCCCTCCATCCTCCCCATCCGTGCCACCCCGGGGCTCCCGTGTCCCCTCCATCCCCCCACCCATGCCACCCCCGGGGGGTCCCGTGTCCCCCCCACCCGTGCCACTCTCGGGAGTCCCGTGTCCCCTCCATCCCCCCCACCCGTGCCAGCCCCGGGGGGGTCCCCTGTCCCCTCCTCTGTCCCCTCCACCCTCCCCATCCGTGCCACCCTCGGGGGTCCCGTGTCCCCTCCATCCCCCCCCCTCCCGTGCCACCCCCGGAGCTCCCGTGTCCCCCCCACCCGTGTCCCCCCCGTGTGACAGCAGCGCAGGGGGTGGGCAGCACACGGTGTATTTCGCGTCCGAGAGGCAGCGAGGGCCACGAGAGTTACAGAGCCGAGAGGAGAACGGGGACACGGGGGGGGGACAAAGCTGTCCCTGCGTGGGGGGGGGTGTCCCAAAGAGGGGGGGGGGGAGGTGACAACAGCGCTGCCACCCCACGCAGGACAAGGAAAAGTCCATCCCGGATCCATCCCGTGGCGGGGGGGTCGGTGGCTTCCTGGGGATCCTCTCTGTCCTTGGGGGGGGGTCCCGGAGCAGGAGTTGATCCAAAGTCCATCCCGACACCGGGGGGGGGGGGGGGGGGGGGGGTGGGGGTCTGTCCCTCCCCAGGGGTCCCAGCAGGACACAGCTCCCTCCATCCGTGGATCCCTCCAGGTCCTGGTGACAACCAGAGGTGACAATGGCAGCAGGGTGTCCCGGGATGTGTCCCCCCCCCAGGTTGAGGTGTCCCCTCCTCCCCAAGATGCAGGAAAAGGAGCAAGTTCTGAAAACTCATCACAAAGTGATCCAGAAGCAGCCCCCCCCACATCCCCCCCCATCAAATCCTCCCCTTCCAGGAAGAAAAAAAAAACAAATCAAAGCCCCCCCCCCAAAAAAAAAAACCCCAACATTTAAATACAGTTTCATAAATATTAAATCATGAAAAAAAAATAAAAATAAAGGAACTGAGAGTTGAGTTTTCTTCTCTCCTGGTTAAAAAAGAAACACCAAACAAGCGTGGGTGAGGAGGGAAGGTGTAACAAGTGTCTAATATAGACAGTTCCTGGAGATATTAGGGTAAAACCTGCTGGTTTTGGGGTGCAAAGGGAGGTCCTGGTGGCCCCCAACCCCTCCTCCTCCTCCTGCTGTGTGGGGGGGGTCTCGGCGTGACACCGGTGTCCCAAGAACCCCCTGGGAGCTGGATCCCTGGGGTAAGGCCATGCTGCTTGGGCTTGCCAAAAAAAAAATTAAAATAAAATAAAATAAAATAAAATAAAATAAAATAAAATAAATAAAATAAAATAAAATAAAATAAATAAATAAAATAAAATAAAATAAAATAAAATAAAATAAAATAAAATAAAATAAAATAAAATAATATAGAATTATTTTTTTTTAATTAAAAAAAAAAAGTTTGTTTTTTTTTTTTTTAAATATCAGCTCAATTCCACTCTCAAAGGAGGAGGTGGGAGGTGGGAAGAGCTTTGGCTCTGAAATCTCAACTAAAAAAGGAAAAAAAAAAAAAATCCCTTTCTACACCACTACATTCTTGTCCTTAGCAACCATTGCTAACCAGTAGAGAAACCCCTTGCACAAGGGCAAGCTTTAAATTACTTTTTTTTTTTTTTCTTTTTAATATATATATATAAAAAAGAAGGGAGGATTCATCTAAGTGGGAACAGGGGGAAAAGAGTCACTTCATCTCTTTTGTTTTTTTCTTTTAAAAAAAAGCTTTTAGTGAAAATAAAGCTCAGTCCAACCTCTGCTTGGAGAAGTCTGTCCTGCTGAGGTCAGAGTCTGTTTCAAGAGGAGAGGTATCAAAAGGGGATAAAAAGAGGGGGGGTCTGGCAGGGGGGGGGGGCAGCAGGGTGGGTTTGGTCCTTTTGTTTATGAAATATTTAAAAAAAAACCCAAAATACACAACTAAAAATGAGGCCCCTGACAAAGAGTTCCCCCTCACCTCGGTGGGGAAGGGAGGAAAGGGCTGAGTTTAAAAAAGGGGAGGAAAAAGGAGTTTTATCCAAAACCTCCCTGAAAAAGCTTTGCACGTTTGCAGTCCTGGGGGTGGTGGGGGAGGTCGGGGCAGCTCCCCCAGGGGGGGTGCAGCTGCTGCTCCCCCTTTTCTGCCTCTTTCCCATGGGATACACTGGGAAAAAGAAAGAAAAAAAAAGCCTGTTTATTAAAACTAAACTAAACTAAAATAGAATTCCTATCTTGCAGGGCTAAAGGGAAGTGATGTGACCCGATTCTGAGAAATATTTAAATTAAAAACTTGTTCAAAATACAAAATAACCCCAAGGAGGCTCCAGTGAACCTTGGGTGCCCCCCCAGCACCCCCAAGAGCTGAGTCTTCTCGCCAAGGTTTGTGGTGTGGACATGGTCAAACAGCTGCCTCTGGGAAGTCTGATCCCATTTCCAGAGGCCTTCAGCCCTTGGGGAGCAGCTTCTCCTCCTCCTCCTCTTCCTCCTCCTCCTCCTCTTCCTCCTCCTTGGCTTTGCTCCCACCAGGCTCCAAAGCCAGGAGGACAGCAGGGACACAGCTCTGCTGCCAGGAGGATTCCAGGTGCCAGAAGCTCATTCTTCAGCCATCCAGCTTTTAGGTTTTTCTGTCCTGATAAAGATTTCTCTTTTTCTCGTTTTTTTCTTTGTAAAAAATAAAAAATAAAAATAAAATAAAAAAAAAAATGCATCAGCAAGAGGGGCTGAAGTGTTATCAGAACTCCACAGAACCATCAACTTCCATCGTGCTGTTGCTTCACTGCAGAGAGAAAAGAGGAAGGGGGGAGATGCTGGAGGGGTCTCTGCCTTCCTCTGAGGAGCTGGAGGTCTCCTCCCTGGTCTTCCCTGGAACCCCCTGGACCCCCCCCTGGGCCTGAGCTGACCCCAACCACCACCCCACACTCAGTCAGGAGGGCCCGGGAGTCACACCATGAGCCTGCCTGGCTGCACCCTGCCACCAGACCCACTCCAGGCCCTCAGGAGAGAGGAATGTCTCTGCTTTGCCTCCTGCTTATCTCATTCCAGGCCTGTGGGGCAGCAGATTATCAACTAAGAGCAGGAAAATCCCTGGTACAGCCAGGATGAGCCTTCACATTCCAGAGGGGGATGAAGAGCATCTGCTCCCGCTCTGCTCGCATCCCTCTCCTTGCCCCTTGTCCCAGCACAGCCAGGGACAGCACGTAACCCCCCACAGCCCTCCATCCACCTCCAGAGCCACTCTTTTCCCCTCAGAAATACTACTCACAAAGCTGATCTCAGTCTCCTGCAGGTCTTCAAGCTGCTCTCTCAGCTCTGGGGAGCGCTCGGGTATGGAAGGTCCCGGGGAGCCGCTGGGGAGACACAAGGGGAAGACCTGTAAAGCAGTTTTTAAAGAGTCAGTGAGTCCCATTTCCAGGGCTCTCCCATCTCCAGGGCTCTCCCATCTCCAGGGCTCTCCCATCTCCAGGGCTGCCCAGCTGCACCCAGGACCAGTCCGTCCCAGCAGCATTCCTTAGGCAGCTTTCATCTGGAGGCACAGGCAGCATGATCCCTGCTGGGCCAGGCACCCAAAACACCACCTGGAAAACCAACCCCCCCAAAATCGATGGGAATTCAAGACATTAGAAATGAGAAGCTTTGGTCCAGCCAAGCAGCAAGCAGCACCACCTCTTTCCAGAAGTCTCCAAGCATCTCGTTATTACAGAAATGGTCCTGGGTGAAAACAAAGAAACCCCAAAGCACCAGAGCTCAGCGAGTCTCAAACCTCTCCAGACACCTCCCCTTGTTGGAAAAGCCCCTGGTAAATCTTCCACAACCCTTCCACAACCCTTCCACAACCCTTCCACAACCTTTCCATGCCCTGAACACCAGCTGCAGCCTGACTGCAGGACCCAGGACATGTGCCCCATGGTGGCCCCCAGCCCCATGGACTGTTTTTACCCCAACACCTCTTGATTTCCCCACTTCCTTCCCAACCCAAGGAGCTGAAAGGTTCTGATGGCCCAGAAGCTCCACACTTCCCACCTTGGGTCTTGTCCCCTGAGGACACAGTGACCACAGCTTCTCTCCACTTCACACTTCACCCACGCCAAGCAACAGAGGAGCTTCCAGGACTGCCCGTGGCCAACACGCCCTGGCCCAGCCTTAATTAGTGGGTAATTAGATTGCACAGGAAGCACCAAGCTGTGCAGTCAGCAGGCTACACCTCACCCTCTGCAAACACCCAGGGATCAACACCCCAGGGGCAACGTGGACCCCCCAAAAGGGACAGTGTGGGTCCCCCCCATCCCTGCCCGGTGGGCACTGGGGGCTGCTCTGCTCCTGGCTGCCTCGCAGCCCCAGAGGAACACAGGATGCTCAGTGCTGGGGGGTTTGTATTAATTAGCAGTGCTCAGCACCCAGGCAGCCCTGCAGGATGAATCACAGAATCCTTGAGGTTGGGAAAGACCATTGGAGCCCAACCTCCAGCCTGATGCTGCCAAGGCCACCACCAAGGACAGGAGTGTCCCTCTGCAGGGGAGGGGTCACCCTCTGGAGCCCTTTTTGGTGCAGGATCCTCCCCTCACCTAGGCAGGAAGGTGCCAGGAGCTGCTCTTGGCAAATCCTTTGCTGAGCTGTCAGCTTTGTGCACTTGTACTCCCACTGACCTACGTAGAGATTGAAGGAGAGAGACCCCCAGTTAAGTGAGCACAGAGAGCACCAGGAGCATGCTGAGAGGCTGGGGAAGGAGCAGCTCTGGTGTAGGATCCCTACCAAGAAGTCCTCAGGTTTTACAGAGGGAGTAAGAGGTGTTCATTGCAACTGCACCTTCTCCTCCTGCAGCTCAGGAGAGCACAGGCTCTTCCAGCAGTGGGTCAGGAATGGGGAAGGTGCTTGCTGATTGCTCCCAGAAAGAGAAGTTAACACCTCAGCACAACATCTACCAAAAGGGGTTGTCCTCTGACCACAGCTCCTCCTCGTCCCTGCTCACCACTTCAGACAGAAAGGGAACATTCAAAGGCAGCCACCACCTCCCCCATGGCTCTCCATGCATTTCAGCTCCTGAGACAATGGGAACCACACTGGCACAGAACAGGAGTTGTAGGAGCTCCAACCAGAGCAGCAGGAAGGTCATCTTCAGCATCACCCATCACCACACGGATGCTCTTCACGGGCACTCTGGCAGGGACACTTTCACCACACAATTACCTCCACTCCAGAACAAAGCCACTAAATACAGGACACACGAGGAACTGAAAGCCACCAGGACCACCACACAGCCCAAGCAGAAGATGCAAGATTGTCACCTGCAAAGAACTGCAGGCAGGAAGGGGGACCCAATGCTCCCTCCTTGCACATGCTCCACCCCACAACACAGGGACCACCCCAAGAGGTGGTTCTGCCAGCATGCCAACAACCCCAAAACACCCACAGAGCAGCACCAAATCCTCCACAGGGCTCAGGAACCTGCCCTGCAGGAGCTGCCAGCCTGCCATGCCCTGGGACAGCAGCAGCCTTACCTGTTTGCAGGTGAGTTGAGGCCTCCACTGCCCAGGGAAGAGGTGGAGAGGGTGGTTGCGACGGAATCGCTGTTGGCTTCATCCACTGGCAGTGTCCTGGGCAGGAGATCTGGGCGACCAAGGTGGGAACCTGAGTTGAAGCACAGACTGTTCCATCACCAGCACAAGTGGGATCATGTGTGGCACGAGTTCCCATGACAGCCAAGGTGAGGAGGGGGAAATCTGTGCTGGATCCCACCTCAGACACCCCAGCCCTGAGGAACCAGCCCTGGAGCAGCTCTCTGCTCCAAGCCTCTGCCCCACTGCCCACCTCACCTTCTCCCCAGCACCAACCCCAGGGGCACAACCTGCTGAGAAGACACCAAGAGACCACCCAGCCCCAAGCTCACTCCCCAGGGCAGCAGAGGCCACGCTGGATGCTTGGATGAGGTTGAAAAACCCCGTGCCAAGACACAGGAGCTAACAACTCCCCAGCTCCCTTCTCCTGCCCTGTGTTTGTTGCAGCAGAAGACTTGGAAACCCCCAGGCACCAACCTTGCTCTACATCTGCCTCTGCTGTGATTTGTGCTTTGGCCTCACTGCAGAGGGGTGGCTGGGAGGGGACCCCTCCCTGGCAGCTCCGCCGGGGAACCGCCGTGCCAGAGCGACTCTTCTTGGAAGGGGATGGCTTTACTTGAAAGACAAAAAACAAGAAAAACTTTACTGGAAAGACAAAAACCAAAAAAAACCCCACTTTTCTAACGTGTTCAGGGAGGAGCAAAAGACCCAACACAGCAAATTCTCAGTGAGAGAGTCAGGTGTAATGGCTGTGCTCTGAAGGAAGAAGCCGAGGGGTGAAAACAGATCCCATGAGGAGGCAAGAACAATCTTGGAGGAAGGAAGAGGTGAGACAGCACAACAAACTTCCTAAAGCTCCTGGAGGCTGTTGCCCACCTTCCCAAACCCCAAGCAGGGAGAAGCAGAAGCCTCAGTGATGTCCAAGGGCCCAAAGGTACTCACGTGGTATTTTCTTGAACACGGTGTTGCACATGAAGTGCTGGAACCTTTCAGCATAGAAGCCAGGTCTGTGCACTGATACAGAGTCCTGCAGGCCCAAGGGACAAACATTAATATGCAAGGCTCAATTAATAAGTGACCAAGGTTAACAGGAGCTTCTCTCCAGGAGGGAATGCCACAGGTGAGGCTGGATTGGGAAGATCAGGGATTCCCAGGGTCACTCCCAGCAGCTGCCATGAGAAGCAGATCAGCAGAAGCTTTACATACAAAGCAATCAGTGCTTGTTAATGAACAAGCAGATGATCAGCTCTAAGAGGGCAAACACAGAAACCCAGGATCTGATGCCCAGGAGGAGCAAGGACAGCAGGCACAGTTTAACAAGACTCTGGTATTCTTGCTAAACAAGCTTAAAAGTGCTACTTTCCCACTCACCCCATCATGGACAAGGGCCTTCCAGGAGTGCTCCAGCTTCTTGACAAATCTGAGAACAACAAAAAAATAAGAACTGAGTCCCCAGGGTCTGCATCACACCAGCTGGCTCGGTACTGAAGCTGGCCACTGGCCACTATGGCCAGCATGCCCCAAACACCACAACCACTTCACCTTCAGTTCCTCTTCACTGTCCCATTTTTGTAGGAGCAGGGCTGGTGGCACAGTGCACTCACCCAGGGGGGGTTCACAGGCAGAATTCTCAAGGGCAGTCAACTTGCAATGACTTTTAACAGAGACTTTACAATTGTAACCCTCTGCATGGGGGGTTTTGACACAAATAGAAGAAAAGCCTTACAGCTAAGGTGTCCTCCTACAGGGAGAAGTGGTCACGGCCATTTAAGGCCACCACTGTCTTTTCTTCCTTGCCACTCCCCACACAGTGCCTGTGTACAACCACCACAGCACAAAGAAACAGCTTCCTAAGAGTCAACCTATTCCAGGAAGGGGAAGCAAGACTTGGAAACTGATCCCAAAACACCCAACTTGAAGAAAAGAGCAGCTAATGAAAAAAAAAACAACCAAACATTAATTTGTGTCATAACTATTTCTTGAGCACCAATCCTGGCAAGCAGGTAGAGGCAGTGCTGGGGAGTGGTTTCCCCCTGAGGTGGGACAGAGCTGTCAGGAGATGTTTCTTACCTGTAGGACTGCAAGACATCAATGATGCCCACGTAGAGCAGCAGCCTCTCCCCCTTGGCGTTGCGGGCGGGGATGCCTCCCATCCTAGGGGAGGAGAGGGCACAGACATCACACAGGCTCTGTGTCCCCCCCTCTGAGGAACTGGGGAGTGCTCCTGACTGAAGCAGAGTACTCACTGGTCATCAGTTTCAATGGTGCCTCCTCTCCGGGCCTCTCCTTGGATGGATTCCATGGCTGTGGAGTACAGAGCCCTCTGGGCCGCAGGACGCCGCGTGTCCGCCTGGGACGTCCCGTCCACCACCCCGTGCTCCCTCTGAGCCAGGTCCATGTTATGGATTGCAACCAGCAAACTGTAATCCATGATTTTAAAGCTCTGCAGAACCTGGGCAGCAAGTCAACAGAGGATGGTTGGTTACTGCCAGCCCAGCAGACTCCCAGGACAGACGTTTTCTGGAGCAGACTCAGCCTGGAGCCCGCAGCGTATCGAGGGGACTGCTTTTAATCCACAGCTCAGCTCTGGTCACCAAAGTGGGAAGCCCCCAGCACAGACTGCTGCACGATCACTCCACTCAAGACCAGGCTTGATCAAGCATCCCACCCCTCTCCCCAGATCCTGCTCTTCTCCAGAGCTCAGCTGGGACACAGGGGGCTTCCTCCGCCTCCACAACAGCACTGGGTTTAACTCAGGTTGGAGGGACTGAACCAAACTGGGCTCCAGGTTCTGCTTCTTGCCCACACCACCACCAAAACAACAGGTTCTTTAAGTCACGGGTGGCAGCTGCCATCTCCTCTCAAAGGCAAGGCTCAGAAAAAAGGGAAGCCCTCTCCACATCACCCTTCCACTTACCAGACAATCTCTCTGTAAGGTTTTGCGCAGAGCATTATACATGTCAGCGTCTAAGAAAAGGCCATCAGGGATGTCCTGCATGAAATCCAAGTCCTTGTAGGTTGGGAAGACCTTCTCCCTCTCCTTTTGGGACGCTCGGCGTTTGTAGGTGGAGCCCTTGAGGTCATACTTGAGGTGCATTTTGACAGAGCGGGGCAGCAAGTTGTTCATCACCACGATGCGGATGTTTTTGCCTCCAGCTTGGACACAGTACAAGCCATAAAACTTTGGCAGCAGAGTCCTGGGGTTCTGGTTCAAGTTCTGAAAACACCAAAGGCAAAGAAATAAACTTCAGGAGTCACTCGAGTTGACCCATGTGCCAGCCAGAGGGGTTACTGGCTCTTTCTTGTGCTTCTGTACTGCAGTGGAGCTGGCAGGGAGGCAAAGCTGTTGCCAAAGGAGCTGAGGCAAGGGCAGGTGAGCTCAGGAAACCCCTGGGTGATGCCAACAGCCACTGACAACCTCTCTGCACATCACAACCAGTCCAGGAATGACTGTAGGAAGGAGGAAGTCCTTGTTCACACAGCATCTAAGCTGAGGAGAGCTGAGCAAAGGAAGATCTTGTGCTCAGCCTTGTTGAATTCAGACATTAGGTCAAGCCAAATAGATCACAACAGAGATGGATCTGGATTCCTGTGCCTGCAGAAGACACCAGGCAGAAATATGGAAACCCAACAACCTGGTTCTGGGCTCTCCAGGACTGGTAAAGCCTTTTTTGCTACAGTCACATCAATAAAACCAACATGCCTTTACTCTCAAAGCTGCTGCTGCTTCTGTGTGTACAAAGCTAAAATCAGAGTTCTCCAACTCTTCATCTCTGCAGACAGAACCAGGGGGTCCACAGCAGTGTCTGTCACATTGGTTCACTTGGGAGTCCCCTCCCCAGCTTGCAGAGAGAGCCCAGCCCAGCCCAGCCACTCACCATGTAGTAGCCAGGCAGCAGCTTCTGTAAGAACTCAGCCTCTTTGTGCTGAACAGTTTTGATGATGAACTCGTCGTCACCAGACACGTAGAAGAGGGACCCACTGGCCCCAGAGTTTGACAGTTCAATGAGAGGCTCATTGCAGAGAGAGTACTGAGGAGGAAAGGGGGAGAAAACATCAGCATTGCAGAGAGAGTACTGAGGAGGAAAGGGGGAGAAAACATCAGCATTGCAGAGAGAGTACTGAGGAGGAAAGGGGGAGAAACATCAACGGGGACCTTCAGCACCACAGCTCCTCCCTCCCAACACTGCCCGGGGCAAACCCTGGGGACACACACAGAGCACCCCCTGGCCACGGGGCTCCACAGGTCTCTGAGGGGGGAAAGGGGACACACAGCCATCACTTGGAGCACATAAGAGATGGGAAAGGGGGTTCTGCACCCACTCACCAGGTAATCATCTGGCCGGATCCCAAAGAGCTCCCGGAAGTAGCGGAAAGCCACGGGAGCGTAGGTTTTGAACCGAAAGTCGTTGTAGTGATGAGCTGGGGTCTGGTTACTCCCTTCACTGAGCAAGGGGAGAAGCACAGACACACAAACACACACACCAGTTATGTGCAGTTGAAACGTTTCTCTTCAGAAAGTGGCCCAAAAGCAAACCCTCTCTGCTCCTAAAGGCCCCGCTCAAAGGGGACACGTGCAGGAGCACCCGGCAGGACAAGCCAAGGTCCTCCAGAAGCAAGGACTCAGCTGCCCTGGTTTGCTGCAGCTCCCTCACGTTGGGAACTGATGCTGCCACCCCCCCAAACAAAGCACCCAAGAGAGAAGAAAGCAAGCACAGACCTTGGGAAGAAAGTACTTTCTACTACTTGGAAATCTTGCATGAGAACATCTCTCTCGGGTTTGGTGCTCAAGCTTCCCACTGTGTGTGTGATGCCCAACTGAATGGCACCTTTCAAGGCAGATGATGTTGTCTGGAGGGGCAGAGAAAGTCAGTCAGTGTGGAGCAGCAGACTGGAGAGAGGAAAGAAAGGAGTTAGAGAAAAGAGAGTCCCCCATTTCAAACCTCTCAGCTGGGGTATTTTACACCTCCTGGCTCCAGCTCCCACCCCATCACATCCCACTCCATCCCTGGCTGCTCCAACACCAAGGGACTGGGACCAGAACCAGCACCCAGCTGGCCCTTAAAAGGACAGAATTTCACTTAGACCCCTGCCAGGTGGGAAAACTCACTGTGAGATCAAAGTGTTTGGCAACAGAGGACACTGCAGTGTCCTGGGGGACAAACACTCCAAGCTTTTTCCCCCCAAAGCTGTGGAAAACCCAGGGGAACATTTCTCTCCCTCGACTGCTGTGAGTTTGTTGTTGTTGTTGCTGCTGCTGCTGACAGTTCCCTGAAGACAGCAACAAAACCTGGCAGTCCCCACAGCTTGTCAGCAACACCCTCTTCTGCTCCAGCTGCCTCTATCTGCTGTTTCCTTAAGGATTAGATGGGAAGGAGGAAGGACCTGACCCCACTTCCCTTCCTTGCCCTCTGAAGGCTCAGAGCTGCTCAGCTCACCTGGCCCCAGAGCAGCCCCAGTGCTGAGGAGCAGCTCTGCTGCCTTGTTTGTGAACACAGAGCCACGGGGCCAGGTTGCCAAGGAACAAGTATTTTTCTCTTTCATTAGCCAGCACGAGCAGCTGAGCAGCTGACTGCCTGTTTACCAGCACTTGTATAGGGCATAGAATTGAAAAAAAAACCACAAAAAAACAACTTACCACCCCTGGGAAAGGAGGGGATGGGAAAGGGAGAGACTGCTCACTGAGTCTCACTCCCAGATAACTCCCACACGGTGCCCCCTTCCCCCATCCAGGTTTCTGGGACCCTTGCAAGAAACATCTCAGGCATTTTCCATTGGCTCCTGCTTCTCTCTCCTATTTCTGCTGCCTAACCTTCTCTCTCTGAATTTGTTGGGAAGCTGTGACCCCAGTTCTGGAGACACAGGCAGCTTCAGAAGCTCTGCTGTGGGAACACCACTCCAGCTCCTTCCTTCTGCTCCCACTGGACAGCCAAGGGTACAGCTGAGATTCTGGGCCATCAAACACCCCTCTCAAACCATTACTCATTTTAGCTACATCCTAGAAGTCAATCTCACTTCACAGAAAGTCATCCTGCTCTGATGAAGCCCAAAAAACCAGAAGCACTGTCTACAAAACACCCAAATTTACAGGCTTTAAGAACCTAAAAACCAACCTCCCCTTTGTGAAGCAAACTCCAGTAATGCCACAAGATCCACAGACCCCGTTGTGCTCAGATAGCACAGGAAGGACCCAGCAGGCCAGAAGAGGCCTGGGAAGTGCTGCTAATGGGCAAAGCTTCAAAATAATTCCCACTTTAGAAGTCTAGAGAGGAGAAGTGGCTGTCACAGAGGTGTCACCCGTTGCCCAACGCCAAAACTGGTGAGACTCACCGTGGCTCTCTGCTTCCTTTCTGCTGCAGAGTGGAGATGAAGAGCCCAAGGAGCTGTGCAAGAGGGATCTTACCTTTTTGTAGGTTGTCTCGCCCGTGGAGTCCACTCCTCTGTGCCCTTTCCTTATTGTCTGTGAGCCTGGCTGCCCTGGAGAAGAGGGATAAACCAGGGATGTGCTTCCTGCCTCCAGCCCAGCAGGTTTTCATTTTGGTTTTCTTCCTGGTTTTTTTTGGTTTTCTTCCCCTTTCAAACACAGCAATTCCTGATTTTCACGTGGGAGCCCTGACCACAGCTTTCCAAAGCCACCTCCCCCCAGGACCAGCACCCCCATCACACCAGGGGCTGCTCCCCAACACAGCCAGTCAGCATTCCACCAGATTGAGCTTCAGTCCAAAAACCCAGCCAGAAAGAAGCTTCTGGCACTTAGCCTGCCACGATGAAACCAAGAAAGCTCTGCTCTACCACCTTACCACCAGGCTCTTGGCCTTGCCAAGCTCCACCAGGACACAGGGACTCGGGGGGGACATCCCAGGCAGTGCAGTGGCACTCTTGTTCCATAGCAATTAAGCCCTTTTAATTTATTTTGGTTTGTTAAGTAAGTCTCTGTAATTATGTAAATGGAAAGCTCTAAAAGCCCCACGATTTCAGCAATCCTGCAGCAGCCACTGCCATCCTCATCACCTTGGAGATTCACTGTGTTAATATTTAATCAGCCGTGCAAAACCACGTCCCCCCCAGGATTCAACTAAAGCTCTCTCTCTCTCTCTCCACAGAGGACCCAGCAGCAAATCTTCTCTGGGCTGCCTTCACGACATGAAAACAAACCTTAAAAAGTGAAGATACACAGATGAGAAGAGGGAGCATCCCCAGGCACCTCTGCTCTGTCCCCAGCCACACCCTGGGACGTCCTGACCTGGGAGGTGCCACCCTGGTGTTTAAGGATGATGGGGAGCACCTCAGCACAGATCAGAGCATGGGGGGCTCCACCTCCTCCTCTTTCTTCTTCCCACTTCAAGGAGCCTTGGTTTGCCTTTTCATGTAGAGATTTGGGAAGTGCCAGTGGCAATCCTCCCAACCAGGATGGGTCACAGAGAAGGGTGAGTCAGGAGGGGAAAGCCGCAGCCGGCAGCATCACCCCGCTCCCAGTACACCCAGTTTCCCCAGCAGGAAGCTTCCCCCCTCCTCCTCCTCCTCCTCCTGCTAGTTTCCAAACCAGTTTGCTGCTGACTGGGGAATACATAATTCCTGTTTGACCATGATAAAAAAAAAAAAAAACACAAAACCATTTAATCACATCTGAGCAAGAGGGGATGAGCTGGTGAGGTCTGTGAAGCTCCAGGGCAGGACTGCAGCAACCAAGGGGTCAATCACCCATCCTCCTCCTGCTCCCTCTGAGCCCAAAACTGTTACTAGAGAACAAAATCCAGAGTTTTCACACTGTTTCTGTTCTCTCCACTTTTTTTTATTGCTATGTAACAGCAGTTTTGTGTCATCCCCCCTCCACTCTTGGAGAAGCGAAGGGGTTAAAGTCGATGGCACAGAGGTAACAACACGGAAGCATTTGGGCAAAGCAGCTATTTTTGGGTCTGTTTGAACACCTCTAAAATGAAAGAATTCATTAGTCATAACTCCAATGGAATGAAACTCTCAGACAACTGAAAAAATGGCTCAAGAAACCTAAACAGTTAATTCTGGCCAGAGGAAAGGAGATCAGGGTTAGTCCTGCCCGACAATGAATTCACCAAGTCCCAGAAAAACAAATAAATTTAAAAGTTTTTTTTCTTCCTTTTGTGATTCTGGGAGCAATCCCTACGGGTGATTTCAGAGCATTCCTCAGAGCTGTTTACTGGAAGCTGAATCAACCTAAATAAAGAGCTGTCTGCCTCACCAGCCTGAGCTGTCCGGGATTATTTTCAGCCAGCAACAGATACTCTGGGACATAAACACTGGGGGGAAAAAAAGCTTAAAAAGTTGTGGGGATGGCACCTGGTGGAAGAGTTCAGACAAATATTTCACTGGAAGGAGCAGGTAAGAAGGCACCTGGGTCAGATCCTCACCCAAATGAACACAAGTCATTCAGGACAAATACCCACTCTATTTTTAAACAGAGCCTCTCAGACAGAGTTAAGCTGGGCCTCATGTTTTAGACAAAAATAAATAGTGAAAACATCAGCACACCCAAACACATCATCAAGCTCAGCCCTCCTGAGCCAGCCCAGAGCCAGGACACAGCAGAGCAGCATGCAGGGTCCTCCCTCCCCACACTTTTCCCCAGACAGGTCCTTTCCATGCTTAAAAATCAGGATTATTCTCCCTCCTCACCTGGACGCTGCCTGCAGGAGGTGGAACCCTGGCTAAGAGCACTTCTGGCCACACAGAAATCACTCGTGAGCCCAGCACAGGCTTCAGCCCAAGATCTAAACCCCCCAAACCCTCCCTGGAGGACTTCAGAGCATCCCTGGACACATCCAACTCGCTGCCCGCAGAGAAATCCCACACACACATTTATTTTTTTTTTTTCCTCCCCAAAATGAAGTCTGTTGGGGGTGGGGGGGATGTGTCCCCCCCTAAGCCAAGGCCCACAGGGACAGCAGTGAGATTTCTTTGTGTGGAAGCACAAACTGGGCAGAAACCAAAGCAGAAAGGATGGGCTGGAACAATCCTGCACGGGGGAGAGGGGTTTAGGTCAGGAGAGCGCTCACACAGCACAACAGCAGCTTGTTTGGGGGGGAAAACCAGAAAATACACCAGGTTTTGTCAATCCTCAAAAGCCAAGGCAGTTAAGTAATTCAGCGTTTTGCTGCTGGTTACTGGAGAGGAAGAAACCATGCTTTTTATTTCTCTTTAAGCACATAGATGCAATACTTCTACCTCTTCGATATGACATCACCGAGCAGCACAAAAAGCTGAAATCTACACGAGGGAAAACAAAAAGGTTAAAGGGTTGGTGTGGTGAAGTCACGTGGCAGCTGCTTGGAAAGGAAAAGAGAGGTTTGTTTTCCCTGAGAAAAGTCCAAAAAGCCCTCTTGCCACCAAGCTAAGAAAAACCCAAGGTCCAGAGAGACTTCCGAGCGGGGCCGCGTGGTCACGGGCAGTGAAAATCTCTCCCACCAAGCTCAAAGCCTCAACATTTCATTTGCTTCTCTCAGAAAGCTCTTCTGAAAAAGGGCAGAAATCTGCCCTGAACCAAGAGCCAAAGCCAAGAGCATCTGGGGATGGAAGGGAGCTGAGGCAGCTGAGCTCAGAACAAAACACCCCCCAACACTCGATCCGGGCCAGAAGGCCAAGCAGTGAGTAATAACATTGAAATCCTCTGCATCCATAGAGTGGTTCTGATCCATTCCAGCAAAGGACATTAAGCAACAGCACCAGAACTGGTAAAATCAGGTTGGGCCACTCCCCAAAGTCCCTGGACCCTGCTGACATCTCCCCAGCAGCCAGGGAGAGAGGAGCTGGAAGAAGGCCCAGGGGAAGCTGGAGGAGAGGCAATCTCTGTAATGTTATCTGAGCACTTGTGGCTGCTTTGCAGAAACTTTAAACCTTTCCCCAATCTCTTCCCCACTAGCAAAGTGCCAAGAACCCTGCAGGGAGGTCAGCACACCAAGTCACAGAGAAATAAAGATGTTTGTTCAGCCCAGAGGTGGAATCCAGAAGGGGTTTCCACGCACAAGGTCACCGGCATTTTCTGAGCGCTCAGATGAGAGCCAAGGCCAGGCCTCAAATCCCAAAAAAAATGCCTCAAACCACCTCAAAACAACTCCTCTGCCTTCTGCAGAGGTGCTCAGCCAAGGCAAAGAGAGAAACATCTCCAAGAGGATGGAGTTTGGGCTTCCACCTCTGTGCCCTGCAGGTCGGTGCCCACGGGTCAGAGCTCAGATGGGCATTGACCTCGCTGAAGCTCCAGATCCACTGCCTGGGGCTTATCCCAGGGATTCCAGGAAAAGATGAGCTCCATGGCAACTCCTTCTTTGGGAGCTGCAATCCAGAAGCAACACAGCTCACCCAGCTTGGGAGGAGATCTGTTTTCCCTTTGTGTCAGCAAACCTTGACCAAAGACCAGGCAAACAAAAGCCCATCTGAACGCAGACAGAAACACCACAACGGGTTCCTCTCCCCACTGGAAAAATCTTAGAATAAATAAATAAAAAACCTGTGAGCCAAATAAAAGAGACTCAGGTGCAGGGTGGTTTCGGCAGGAGAGGGCTGAGCCAGCCCAGTGGGCAGGAGGTAGGACTGAAGGGTGGAAACTCTGAACTTTCCAGCACCTGCTCCTGGCTGTGTTCCTTCCCTCCTCTGTCCAGAGCCCTCCTGCTCCCCAAAAACACCAACTCTGAGGCTGAGCAGACACAGAGGCTCTTTGGTCCTTGTTATCAAACAGCTTGGGAGACAAAGAGAACCTCAGAACTGCAAAAAATCACCGAGGAGAAGAAATAAAGCAACGAGCAAATTCGGGAAAAGCAGCCCCAGGTGCAGGGCAGGGCTGGAAAGGGGCAGAAGGCGCCGGGGCCGTTCCCGTTATTGCTTTTCCATGTGTCCCACAGCACAGGGATCTCAGGGGGAGGAGGACAGGAGTGGTTTCCAGTTTCCCAGCAGGAGAGGAGGCAGAGGAAGGCATTTTGGACACCAGCACTTACTGGAATGTTTGCTGGCAACTCCTGTAACCTGTAGGAAGATGGAGGAGACTCTTCCCCCCTTCCCTACGGCATCGTCCTCCGGCACCTCAGGATCCCACTGGAACTTGGGGAATTGATCCCATTCCCTGGCTTCAGAGCCCAGGTTCTACACCTCTGAGCTCCTCCTGCTTCCCACCAAAACCAGGATTTCAAATTTAAAGCTGATCCTGGTGCGCAGGACACCAAGAAACACCAAGACACTGATGAACTGAACCCCCAGGCTCATGGCTCCCAGGGCACAGATCCCAACAAATCCATGCTCCAAAGCTCCTCCTCTTCTTCCCTGGGAAGTGAGGGTGCCAGCAGGCTCTGGAACAACAGGGATTTCCCTTGGAAGAGGGATTCCAGCTGAGCAACTTGCTGGGAACTGACCCCAGAGGGAGCTGGTGCTGGGGAAAGCAGGCTCAGCATCCTGCCCTCTGCACCATCACCTTCACTGAGGCTTGGGATGGGGAGGGGGGAAGATAAATAATCCCCTCCCAGAAGGGAGGAAGATTTAGGTCATCTGTAAGGAATCTGCTGCCCGGGGAGAACTCTGCTTTTCCTGCACAGCAAAGCCCCCAGGGATGCAGTGAGAGGGAGAAGTTTAATCACCAAGGCAGGGTGAGAAGGATGCCACGGCTCGGGGGGACACAAAACCCCACTGCTGGGGAAGGGAAGCTCTGGGGGTGGGCAGGTTAATTCACCCCTCTCAAAATAAAGAAATAAAAATATAAATAAATAAAAGGTTTTTTCTCAAGCAGTGGGGATGGTGGGGAGGAGAAACCAAACCCCCCCAAAGTGGCCCCTTTCAACAAACACAGGAGGGGTGGCTTTTCCTTCCCCAAGGGAAATTCAGTTCTAACTCAGGCAAACCAAAACCCCAAAACCCCAGGATTCTCCCCAGAGCAGCTCCCCTCCTCCAAGGGACAAAGCTGCCACTTCTCCTACCTTTGTTCTTGGGAGGGGAACCTTTTGTCTGACAGGAGCAGCTTTGCCCCCCACCATCACACACACAACTCCCACGGCAGCAAAAGGGCCTCGTGGGGGGGTTTTGGGGGGGAGAGTTTGGGGTGGAGGAGCTGCCAGTGCCAACCTGTGACACCCACAGAGATGTCACAGCTGATGGCTGCAGAGAGGAGAGATTTTTATACCAGGGATGGGACTTGGAGTCACTTGAGGGGCCTATTTTAAGCTGAGCTGCTCAGATGTTTTTATTTAACAAACTCATCTTCCCTCCTGCTTGGTCTCGGTGAGGTGGGATCAAGAAAACCTCCTCCCCCCTGCAGGAACTGGGAGGGGGGGTGAGGGGATGGATGAGTCTTTCTGGGTTGTTTTACACCCACATGGAAAGGCTCAGCAGTTTGGGCCCCTGCTCTCTGCTTGCTCCCAATGATTTCCCTGTCCCCAGAAGTGACAGAGCCATTCTCAGGGCAATTCTTTTGTCCCTGGACTCCAGGGAGGGGCCTGAAGCCAGGGTGACAATGAACCCTCCCCTCCCTCTGCCCCCCTGCTTATAAAGCACCCAAGGCACAAAGAGCCAAACCCCTGAAATCCCCCACATGCTTTTTTTTTTTTTTTTTGGCAGGTTTCAAAGCAGCAAAACGAGGAGGGGGGAGAAGAAAAAAAAAAGCCCCCCAAAGCAGGGTGAAGCTGAAGGCCCCAGGCAGGCAGGGAGGGATCAGCCCAGGTGAGGGGCTGCCACGTAGGGCAGAGCTCAGGCTCTGTCACAACCAGAATTCAAATCCTGTGGGGAAGGTAAGTGAGCCAACACCTCACCAGGCAGGGAGACAAACAAACAATGGCAAGGATTCTGCCAGGAAAAGGGGGAAGAGATTTACTCCTTTACCCACGGATTTGCTCCTCAGTTAATGCTCCCTGAAAAGCCTTCCAAGCTCTTGGAATCCGCTGCCTCCTTCTCAGCTCAGGAAAAAAGATCAAGAAGCCCCCCTCAAAAAAGTCAGTTTGGTTTGGAGCCCCAGACAAGGGTGAAGAAGACACTTTAGAGCCCCTGGAAAGGGGGATGGGGCTCTTGACTCCCCCCAAAACCACTGCCAGACCTGTGGATCTCAGGTTTAAGGACCAAATTCATCCCAGAGGAGGTTTCCACCTTTCATTACCATCCCTCTGGGGGGGGGGATGAGGACAGCACCGAGTCCCAACCCTGCCTCTTTCAGCTTCAGCTCTCATCCTAAATCAGCCCTGGGAGGATTTCCAGCCCTTCCCCTTGACTCAACACAACAAATGCAAACCCGAAGCCGTTCCCATCCCCACAGCCTCCTGCCTCCCACAGGTGCCACATGGCTTTGACGCTCCCTTCGCTCTGCCCAGCACCAGATGCAGCAGGGAAAAGGCTTCTCCTCCCCCAGACCCACCGAGGGATCGATATTCCAGCTCCCCTCATCCCTCCGTGCCCCGGGAGGCCCCGGGTCCTGCTCTCACCCCCGGGGCAGGTGGCCTGACTCATAGCTCAGGCTCTGGGGACACAAGGGAATCAAGTTTCCCTTGGCACCAACCCCTCTGCTCCCCCCCACACACACCCTAAAAGAGCCCAAACCCCCCCACGAGACCCCCAGCCCCCTCCCCCCTACCCTTTTCTCGGAGATTTTCCAGCCCAGAGGGGCTTTGCCACACGCAGACAGAAAATCGCCAGCCCTACACCCACCCCCCCACCACCCCAAAACCTCCCCCACGAGCCCCGCAGAGTCCCCGCACTCCCCACGGAGCCACTGGGATGCCCACTCCCCCCATCACTCCCACACATCCTCCGGAGAGCTCAGCCCCCTCCTCCTCCTCCCACCCCCGGCTTCACCCCACCAGGGACCGAGCTCCCCCCGGCTTCACCCCCACCAGGGACCGAGCTCCCCCGCTGCCCGCCCCGGGAGCCTTTCCCCGGTCCGCGGTTTCCCCCCTCTCCTCTCCGGGCTCTGCCCAGGCCCCAACTCCCTTCCTGTCCACACCCGGCCCCACACATCCCGCCCACCCACCCTTAAAGCTCCTACCTGCCCCTCAAGGACCCCCCCTCAGCCCCACACCCCCCTTCCCCACCTCACCCTCCAGATCCCCCTCACCCCACACCCCCCCCTCACCCCCTCCTCAGCCCCACACCGCCCCCCCGCAGCACTTCACACACACCCCCCACCACCACCCCCTGCCCACAGCGCTCCTCGCAGCCCCGCAGGACCCCGCCGGGGCCACAGAGCCTCCAAGCCCGCCGCTCCCGGCCCTGCCCCGTACCCGCCAAGCCGCCGCTGCTCCCGCTGCTGCCCCCCGACTCGGGCCCCGCCGCCGCCATTTTGCTGCGCTCCCTCCTCCTGCACCGCCCGCGCCCCTCCCCGCTTGGCCACGCCCCCGCCCCTCGTTAGGCCACGCCCTTTCTCTCTTGGACACGCCCCTCCCACCTCACTTGGCCACGCCTCCCAGCATGGCCCCGCCCCTCCGGACGGTACCACCCTGGTGCCGGGGGAGGGGGGGGAAGGTGTGTGTGTGCTGCCGGTGCCTGAGCAACCGAGCGACCCCGAGAGGAGAGAGGCGGCCGAGGGGCACGAGGCGCTGGTGACGTCACGGGGCTGCCGAGGAGACGTCACGCCGTGACGTCATTGTGCAGGTGGGGTTTTTTCCCCCCCCTCTTATTCTCCCCCCCTCCCGTCTTATTCTCCCCCCCTCCCGTCTTACTCTCCCCGCCGCCACCGACCCCTCAGCTCTCGCTCCCCGGTTCCGGGCAGGACGCGCAGCCGATCGCCGATCGCGGCGGCGGAGCGATGAGCCTGGCGGAGGGCAGAGCCCCGCGGCGCACGGCCGGGAACCGCCTGTCGGGGCTGCTGGAGGCCGAGGAGGAGGATGAGTTCTACCAAACCACCTACGGCGGCTTCACCGAGGTACCGGCAACCCCCGGGGAACACCGGAGCTGCGAGCGAGACGGGAGGGAGAACCGGGAGGGGAGTTGGGGGGTTCCGGGCTGAACGGGAGACGGAAAAGGTCCTGGGGACGTGAGGGGGATGGGGAGCACCCCGGGGGGGGGGTTTGAGGGGGATGGGGGTGGGGATGAGGAGCCCCGGGGTGGGGGGAGCACCGGGGGGAGATGGGGGTTACCGGGGGGAGATGGGGAGCAACGGGGGGAGATGGGGGTTACCGGGGGGGGAGAGGGGGACTACCGGGGTGGAGGGAGCACTGGGCGGGAGATGGGGGTCACTGGGGGGGAGATGGGGGTTACCGGGAGATGGGGGTCACTGGGGGGGAGATGGGGGTTACCGGGAGATGGGGAGCACGGGGGGGAGATGGGGGTCACCGGGAGATGGGGAGCACCTGGATGGGGAGCACCGGGGGGAGATGGGGGTTACCGGGGGGAGATGGGGAGCACCGGGTTGGGGGTCACCGGGGGGAGATGGGGAGCAACGGGGGGAGATGGGGGTTACCGGGGGGGGAGAGGGGGACTACCGGGGTGGGGAGAGCACTGGGGGGGAGATGGGGGTTACCGGGAGATGGGGAGCACGGGGGGGAGATGGGGGTCACCGGGAGGGAGATGGGGAGCACCGGGGAGGAGATGGGGGTTACCGGGGAGGTGTCCCCTGTTGCGGGGGTGCAGGGGGAGCCGTGGGGACAGGGGGGGTGCAGCTGATGGGGTGGCCACCCCCACTCACACACACACACACACACACACAACGTGGCCGTGGGGTCCCCGGGTGGGGGTGTGTGTGACAATCCCTCTGTCCCCGCAGGAGTCGGGGGATGACGAGTACCGGGGGGATCAGTCGGACAGCGACGACGAGGTGGACTCTGACTTCGACATCGATGAGGGGGAGGAACCCCCCAGTGACCCCGAGGAGAACGAGCCCAAGCGCCGCCGCGTCGTCACCAAAGCCTACAGGGTGCGGGTCCCCTCCCCCCCGGGGTGAAACGGGGCTGGGGGCACGGGCAGTGGGTGATCCCCCCCCCCCTTCATGTCCTGTACCCCCCCCACAGGAGCCCCTCAAGAGCCTTCGCCCCAAGAAGCCAGAGGTGCCCAGCGGGGGCTCCCAGAAGCCCCGGGAGGTGAAATCGGTGCCCCTGGAGCTGCAGGATGATGTGGGGGACAGTGAGTCTGGGGGGGATGGGGTGGGTGCTGACCCACACCCCACAAGTCTGGGGGGAGTACCCGGGGAGTAGGGACACCCCATGGCCACCTCTCAGCTCCGTGCTCAGCCCCATGGCCACCTCTTAACCCCATGGCCACTTCTTAGCCCTGTGGCCACCACTCAGCTCTGTGATCATTTCTCATCCCCGTTCCCCTCTCTCTCCCCCCAATTCCTTCTCTCCCCCCAATTCCCCTCTCTCACCCCCATTCTTCTCCCCCCATTCTTCTCCCCCCATTCTTCTCCCCCCATTCCTCCCTCTCTCCCCCCACTCCCCTCTCTCTTCCCCGATTCCCCTCTCTCTCCCCCCATTCTCCTTTCTCCCCCCAATTCCTTCTCTCTCCCCCATTCCCCTCTCTCTCCCATTTCCTTCTCTCCCCCCCGTTCTTCTCTCCCCCCCGTTCTTCTCTCCCCCCCCGTTCTTCTCTCCCCCCCCCGTTCTTCTCTCTCCCCCGTTCTTCTCTCTCCCCCATTCCTCTCTCTCCCCCCTCTTTCCCCCCTCTCTCCCCATTCCCCCCTCTCCCCGGGGCAGGTCGGAAGCACATGCGTCAGTCCACCACGGAGCACACCCGTCAGACCTTCCTGAGGCTGCAGGAGCGCCAGGTCCAGTCCAAACGTAAGAAAGGTCCCAACTACGACCGGCCCCTGACCCAGGAGGAGCTGCTGGAGGAGGCCAAGATCACCGAGGAGATCAACCTCCGCTCCCTGGGTGAGCCCCCCCGAAACGGCACAGGGGGACAGGGTGGGAGGGGGTCGGGGGGGGTCAGTGGGGTGCTGAGCACCCCCCTTGGGCTTTCCCAGAGAATTACGAGCGCCTGGAAGCTGACAAGAAGAAGCAGGTCCAGAAGAAGAGGAAGTGTGTGGGGCCCGTGATCCGGTACTGGTCGGTCACCATGCCCCTCGTCCCCGAGCCGGGCAAGGAGGAGAACGTGGACGTGGAGGGGTAGGTTGGGGTCACTCCTGGGGGGTTTACCCCCCACACACACACCCCCCAGCTAAACCTCAGCTGGAGGAGACCACTCCTGATCCCTCCCCCAAGGTTCTGTTCCAGGGAGAGGATTTAAGGGGAGATCTAGATGGGATTTTAGAAACAAAATCTTTGCCTCAAAACCAGAATGTGTTGTCCAGGGGGGGGGTTGAGGCCCCATCCCTGGAGATGTTCAAGGTGAAGCTCGAGGAGGCTCTGATCTGATTGAGGATTGGGTGACCTTGAGACGTCCCTTCCAACCCAAATTATTCTGGGGTTCTCCAAGAAGTGGGTTTGGGGCAGCACCTTGGAGCCCCCCGAGCCCCACACTCCATCCCTGGGCAGGGAGGGGGCTCAAGGAGCCGTGCCAGCTTTGCCCCCCACAGATCTCCCCATTCCAGGGGGTCTTTTTTTTTCTCCTGTTGTTTTTCCAGGTTGGACCAAGACCCTCAGCAAACCGACTCCCTCCCAGCCCCTTCTCCTGCTGGGAAATGCTCCCGAACCTTCATCTCCTTCAGCGACGACGAAACTTTCGAACGTTTCTTCCCCAAAACCAAACCCCCGAGGCTGCCGGTGCGGGAGCTCTGCCCCGTCACCCACAAACCTGCCCTTTACCGGGACCCCATCACCGACATTCCCTACTCCAACATCCGAGCCTTCAAAATCATCCGGGAAGCCTACAAGAAATACATCACAGCCCACGGGCTGCCCAGCGCTGCTGCTGCCACCCTGGGCACCGCCGCTGCCCCCGGCCCCGACCCCAACCTCCGGCCCACCCGCCAGAAAATCATCATCAAGCAGAGCGTCCCCCCACCCTGAGACCCCCCCCTCAATCCTCTCAGCCCCCCAGACTCCTGTGGGTGATGTTTCCTGGCTCTGTTTATCTCCTGCCTTTTTTTTTTTTTTGCTATCTATCTATTAAAATAAAAAAGGAATCAACGCCGATAACCTGTGCTGGGGGAGGGATTCTTATTTCCACCCCCACCCCCCAAAAAAGACCCTGCAGCAAACCCAGGGTGGGTGCCACCCCCAAACACCCTACAATAAACAATCAGCTTCTTCCCTGCTGCCAGCGAGCCCCAAATGCCATCTGGGGGGGCTCGGGGGTTCAAAGTGGGGGGGACACGGGAGACGATTGACCCGAAGAGTGGAAGGACAACAAATCCCCCCAGGGGGGTTGGGGGTGCTCAGGGGTCCCCAAGTCCCTGGTTTAAGGATCAGCCTCTCCCTCCCTCTGGCTGGGGGTGCTGGTGGGTGCCCCCTCCTGGCTTTGGGGTGCCCCCCCCGGTGCTGGGGGGCTGGGGTGGGGCT
This sequence comes from Calypte anna, assembly GCF_003957555.1. Classification (NCBI taxonomy): domain Eukaryota; kingdom Metazoa; phylum Chordata; class Aves; order Apodiformes; family Trochilidae; genus Calypte; species Calypte anna. The sequence continues at coordinate 1,704,225 of NC_044270.1, forward strand.
GTGGCGGGGCTGGCAGTGCTCGATAACGCCCGGGGGGATACGTGATCCGCCCCTCCCTGCTCGCAGAATAAAACGCTGATCTCATGCCCTGCGCTGCCCGAGCCTTTGGCTCAGCACCGGGGCTCTCACCCAGCCAGCACCCAGAGCCCCCCAGAGCCACCAGGTAGGGTCCTGAGGTGGGGGGGTCCCCATGGGGTGCTGGGAGGGGGGGGGTGTATGGGGTGCTTCACCCCCAGGGAGGTGAGCTCGGGGGTCGCTGGCTCTGCTGGGGGTCCCTGCTCTGAGGGATTCCCCCACACACACACTCTGAGGGCATCTGGGGGGTCTGTGTGTGTCCCCCCCTTTCTCCCCCAGCCCTGGGGGTTTGGGTGTTGGGGGGGTGAATCTCAACCTGGTTTCTTGGGGGGGAAACCAGTGTGGGGGGAGTCGTGGCCTCAGCGTTCACCCCGCAGGGAGGGGGGAACCAAGAGGTTTGGGGGGGACACCGTGTCCTGGCTTTGGGGAACACCTGGGTGATGTGACTCAGTTTCCCCCCTACACCCACCCTGGGGTGCCCCTCGTGGGACCCCAATCCCACTCCCTGGCACGCTGCGACATGGGGAAGGGGGGGGTCACCATGGCACGGGGAGAGGGACCCCATGGTTTGAGGGGTCCCTTCATTGTGGGGGGCATCCCCCCACCCTCAGGAGCCTCCGGCAGCCCCTCACCCCTCCTGTGTCACCCCCAGGCCACCCCCCAGCCCCCCACCATGACGTCCCACAGGGAGGAGCTGGAGAAGTACCGGGACATCGATGAGGAGAAGATCCTGCAGGAGCTGTCGGCCGAGGAGCTGGAGCAGCTGAACATGGACCTGATGGAGATGGACCCCGATGTCGGTACCGGTACCAGCTGGGCTGAGGGCACCGAGTGCCACCAGGCTGTGGGGTGACACCCTGTGTGTGTGTGTGTGTCCCCAGAACGTGCTGCTGCCAGCGGGGATGAGGCAACGGGACCAGACCAAGAAAAGCCCAACGGGACCCCTGGACCGGGCGGCTCTGCTGCGGCACCTGGAGAAGGAGGCGCTGGAGGCCACGGAGCGCCAGGACCTGGTGCCCTTCACCGGGGAGAAGAAAGGTGTGGGGACCCGGGGACACGGGACGGGGACCTGGGGTATATTTAGCTCCTCAGAACCGTCCTCGCCAGCGGCTCGGATGTCCCTGGCGAGCTGGGTCCCCGCCAGCCCCGGGCATGGCCACCCCCAGCAATGTCACCCCCCGTATGGCCACCCCCTGCCAATGTCACCCCGAGTAATGCCACCTCCAGCAATGTCATCCCCAGCAATGCCACCCCCTGGCAGTGCCACCTCCAGCAGTGTCATCCCCAGTAATGTCACCCCCTGGCAGTGCCACCTCTAGTAATGTCATCCCCAGCAATGTCACCCCCTGGCAGTGCCACCTCCAGTAATGTCACCCCCTGGCAGTGCCACCTCCAGTAATGTCACCCCCTGGCAATGCTACCCCCTGCAGTGCCACCTCCAGCAATGTCACCCCCAGCAGTGCCACCCCCTGGCAGTGCCATCTCCAGTGATGCCACCTCCAGTAGTGTCACCTCCAGTAGTGTCACCCCCAGCAGTGCCACCCCCAGCAGTGCCACCCCCTGGCATTGCCACCTCCAGTGATGCCACCCCCAGCAGTGTCATGTCCCCCCCACCCTGTCACCCACTGGCAATGTCACCCCCTGGACCCCCGGAAGCGTCACCCCTGGGCCGGGTCACCCACCACGTCCCCACGTGCCCCTGCCAGCCCTGTCCCTTGTGTGCAGTGTCACCAGCTGGTGTCCCCTGTGTCCCCACACCCAGGGAAGCCCTTTGTGCCCAAGAACCCCACGCGGGAGCTGCCCCGGGAGGAGCAAATCACGCTGGAGCCGGAGCTGGAGGAGGCTTTGGCCAACGCCACCGACGCCGAGATGTGTGACCTGGCTGGTGGGTGTCACCCGGGGCCACCCCCTCGCCACACAACCTCACACAGGGCCACCACGGCCCCACAGAGCCTCATACAGGGCCACTGTCACATCACCACCTCACGTGGGGCCACAACAACCTCACGTGGGGCCACCAAAACCTCACGTGGGGCCACCACAACCTCACGTGGGGCCACCACGTCCCTGTGCGGCCTTGCACGGGGCCACTGTCACATCACAACCTCACACGGGGCCACCAAAGCCCCACGTGGGGCCACCACAACCTCACGTGGGGCCACCACGTCCCTGTGCAACCTTGCACGGGGCCAATGTCACATCACAACCTCACGTGGGGCCACCACAACCCCACATGGGGCCACCACAGGGCAGGGGGAGGACGTTGCATGGGGACAAAGCGTGTTACACAAGGGGACTTTGCTGCCCATGGGGGACACACTGCAGTGTCACCCCCCTGTGTCACACCCCCGTGTCCCCACCAGGACCCCAATAAAGGCAGCTCCCTGTCCCCCCTGTTCACTGTTGGCCCCAGCCCACCCGGGCAGGGCTGGGGACACTGTTGTCACCCCTGGGGGGACAGGAGGGGACCGAGGGGGGTGGTGGCTGACTGACACCCCCTGTCTGTCCCCACAGCCATCCTGGGGATGTACACCCTGATGAGCAACAAGCAGTACTACGATGCCATCTGCAGTGGGACCATCAGCAACACCGAGGGCATCAACAGTGAGTGCCTTGGGGACACGGGGACAGAGGGACAAGTGCCACCCCCAGAACAGGGGACGTGGGCATGAGTCCCCCCCCCCCCCGGGACAGGAACAGAAGGTCCCTGGGGGTCTTTGGGGACTGGAACCTCTCTGAGCTGCCCCGTGGTGACCCCAGACACGTGTCCCCACCTTTGGGCACAGTCACACGTGTCCCCTCCGTGCACACACATGTCCTCGTGCACACACGTGTCCCCCACGCACACACACGTGTGTGCCCCAGGTGTGGTGAAGCCCGACACGTACAAACCGGTGCCGGATGAGCCCCCCAACCCCACCAACGTGGAGGAGACCCTGAGGCAGATCCAGGACAACGAGGCAGCTCTGGAGGACGTCAACCTCAACAACATCAAGGTGAGGGACCTGGTGGCACTGTCCCTCCAGGTGTCCCCCCGAGGGGTTCAGTCCTGGGGTGTCCCCCGTGGGGCTGCTCACCATCCCAGGGCCTCTCCAGGACACCCCGGGGTGCTGGCCCACACCCAGGGTGTCCCCGTGGTGACATCCCACATCCCTTCAGTGCCACTGAATGGGACACCCAGCAGCCCCTGTCCCCTTGGGGACATCTCCACCCCTTCGAAGCCACCTACATCCCCTCCGTGACACCTCTGTGACCCACGGGGATGTCTTGGAGCCCTTGGTGACACTCGTGTCACCTTGCTGCAGGACATTCCCATCGCCACCCTCAAGGCCATCTGTGAGGCCATGAAAACCAACACCCACGTCAAGAAGCTCAGCCTGGTTGCCACCCGCAGCAACGACACCGTGGCCACTGTGAGTCCTGGCCACGTGTCCCCCGTGTGTCCCCGTGTGTCCCCAAGGCAAGGAGGGGACATGGCCCTCTGCCCACCCTGGGCTCCAAGGCCAGGTGGCTTTTCCACCATCGTTTGGGGCCTTGGTGACTCAGGAGACACCGGCGGGAGGGTGCCAGCCCTGGGTGACACCCCGAGGTGACACCTTGAGGTGACACGCAGGCCGTGGCCGAGATGCTGATGGAGAACAAGACCCTGCAGAGCCTCAACATCGAATCCAACTTCATCACCAGTGCCGGGATGCTGAGCATCATCAAGGCCATGTACCACAACCACACCCTCAGCGAGCTCAAGGTGGACAACCAGGTGGGGGACTGACCCCCAGCTGGGGTGAGACAGGGAGATGGGGGGACGGGGACAGAGCTGTCCCCAACCTGCCTGCTGTCCCTGCAGTGCCAGAGGCTGGGTGACACGGTGGAGATGGAGATGGCCACCATGCTGGAGCAGTGTCCCTCTGTCACACGCTTTGGTTACCACTTCACCCAGCAGGGCCCCCGCGCCCGCGCCGCCATCGCCATCACCAACAACAACGAGCTCCGTGAGTACCCCCCAAACCCCCCTCCCCGTGTCCCCTCCTGGGGTGGGAGGGGGTCCTGATCCGGACCAACGTGTCCCCCCCCTCCCCATCCCCTTAGGTCGCAAGCAGAAGAAGACCTGAGGGTCCCCCCAGCCCCCCCCGGGGCTGCTGGAAATAAAGTGGTGACGGAGTGAGGTGGTTTGGGGATCCACCCAGATGTGTCCAGGGGGGTGGGATTGGGATTGGGATTGCAGGGATGGGCTGAGAGGGAAGGGGGGGGGAGACAGGGGGGAACCCCCAGCCTCTACTGGGGCTCAAGACCCCCATTAGACCTCCAGCTAATCCTAATTCCCTGCTGGGAAGCACTGGGAATAATGGGGGGAGTTCCACCCCAGGGGTTGGGTTAGGGCACCAAGAGGGGTGGGGGAACAGGGAAACCCCCCCATGGGCAGCTGGGTGCCCCCCCTGGCACAGAGCCAGGCACCCAGGGTCAGGGAGTGGGGACCAGGAAGAGGAAAAGGAAGGGGAGGAAAAAACAAAGGGAAGGGGGGGGAAACTGAGGCAGGGGGAGGGCAGCGTGGCTGGGTGCTTCCCAAAGTGCTGGGACAGGTGTCTGGGGAGGAGGAGGGGGGGGACACCCGGTGCTGCCACCCCCTAAAGGCCATGACCCCACAGGCAGCTGCCGGCGTGACTCGAGCTGGGGACAGGAGGGGACAGGAGGGGACAGGAGGGGACAGGGGGGGACAGGGCTCTGGCCAGGGTTGGGGGGTGGGGGAGGACACACAGACACCAGTTTGGGTCCCTCCCAACACCTCAGACACCAGTTTGGGTCCCTCCCAATGCCTCAGACACCTCGGTCCTCTCCAGCTGCCTCTATTCACGGCTTGGGGACAGCCGAGGGGACAGTCCCCACGGGGGACAAAGGGACACGGGGGGAGGGGGCTCAGGCTGGCAGCAGCGCAGGGGGTGGCTCCTCCTCGTCCGAGTCGAATTCAGCGTTCTGGTCCTTCACCCACCTCCCCGAGAGGTCCTGGATCCATCCGGCACTGAGGGGGGGAGGAGGGGACAGGGTGAGGGGTGGCTCTGTCCCCAGGGGGTCCTGGTTCCGATTGGGTCAGGACTCACCTCCGCAGCTGCAGGAACCGCTCCAGCTCCCGGCGCCTCTCGGGGCTGAGGGGTTGGTCCCGGTCCAGACTCGAGGTTTTGCCTTTCCCAGCCCGCTGCCTCCTGGCTGCGGCCACTTTGGGAGCGTCTGGGAGGGCAGAAAGGAGCCGGTGACACTGAGGGGACCCGGCTGTCCCCGTCCTGTCCCCCGTGTCCCCGTGTCCCCTCCCGGCTCTCACCCGCTCGCACAGCCCCGGCGGTGCCGGTCCCGGCTCCTCCCTCCTCCCGCGGCGGTTCCGGAGGCGTCTGGGTCAGCCCGGTCCCGGTGATACCACTCCTCCAGCTGCTTCCCTCCGCCCTGCCATGGGGGAAGGAGTCCGGGTGCCACAGTCCCCACTGGTGACACCCCACATCCCCTCCGTGACACCGAATCCCTCGTGGGTGCACCCAGCACCCTCTGGGTGATCCCCGGGTCCCCTCGCAGACACCTCCACCCCTTGGGAAGCCACCTGCATCCCCTCAGCCGTGTCCCAGATCCCCTCAGGGGGACATCAACGTGTCCCACAACCCCACGGGGACATCCCCACGGCCTCGGTGACACCCGTGTCCCCTTCCTGCAGGACCTTCCCACCGCCACCAGCAAGAACCTGAGACCAAACCCCTCCATCGAGAAGCAACGGCCCCGTGGGCACTGTGAGGCTGTCCCCACGTGTCCCCACGTGTCCCCACGTGTCCCCACGCATCCCCACGAGCTTTTCCCCCATCCCCCAGACCCGGCTCTCACCCCATCCTCCGGCAGCAGCTGCTGTAGGGAGCAGCTTTCAGCAGAGCACTCCGGGCGATCCTCCTGGTCCGAGCCAGCAGAGGGGCCTGGGGGGGACACAGAGGGGACACAGAGCTCAGGGGGTGCAGTCAGGGGACACAGAAAAGAGGGGGGGTTCACACCAACCTGGCCCCCTGCCCCTTCTCTGGGTGCTTCCTCCTCCTGCTGGGGTCTGGGGGCCACGTCCTGGGGTGAGCGTTTCCTGCCATAGAAGCGTTGGAGACCTGGGAGAGGGGGAAAAGGGGATGGGAGAGGGGAAAAGGGGATGGGAGAGGGGAAAAAGGGGATGGGAGAGGGGAAAAAGGGGTGAGAGAGGAATAAAAGGGGGTGGGAGAGGAATAAAAGGGGGTGGGAGAGGAATAAAAGGGGGTGGGAGAGGAATAAAAGGGGGTGGGAGAGGGGAAAAGGGGGTGGGAGAGGGGAAAAAGGGGATGGGAGAGGGGAAAAGGGGGTGGGAGAGGAATAAAAGGGGGTGGGAGAGGAATAAAAGGGGGTGGGAGAGGAATAAAAGGGGGTGGGAGAGGAATAAAAGGGGTGGGAGAGGGAAAACGGGGATAGGGGGTGTCTCGGTGCACCCCATCTCGGCGCAGCCCCCCCCCCTCCTTGTCAGCCCCCCAACTCACTGCTCAGGTGCTTCTTGCCCGCCCGGTGCGCTGTCAGCACGTCCAGGGTGTCGAAGATGGGGCGGTGGGCACAGACGGTGCAGGTGTACCTACACCCGGGGGGGGGCAAGCTGCTGTCAGGGCCCCCCCAGGCAGATGGGGAGGGGGCTGCCGGGGGGGTCTCGCTCACCTCCCGCTCCTCAGCAGCAGAGCCTCATCCTCGGGGATGTAGTTGGCCAAGAGGTCGGCCACGCGTCGCTTCTGGGAGGGACCCCGGGGGCTGCGTCAGCGCTTGGGGGGGGGGGGGGGTGACCCCCCCGCAGCCCTCCAGCCCTCGCCCCCCGCTTTGTTCCCCCCTTCGCTTCCAGGGTCCCCTGGAGGACTCGGGGAGGGTGTAGGGAGGGTCTCGGGGGGGCCGGGACTCACCTGCAGCACCCCGAGCTGGCTGGGATCGTCCCCCTCCCGCTTGAAGGACATGGCGGCCGCAGCGGTTGCTATGGGAACGCGATCCCCCCCCGCACACCTCCACTTCCGCATCACTTCCGGGGGGCGCTTCCCAGCGGGCAACGCGCGGGAACATCCACCAATGACAGCGCGGCAATGGCGGGGCGGCCCCGAGGCATGACGGGAGTTGTAGTTCCGCGGCTCCGCACCCCTCAGGGGTCTGGGGGGCAGAGACCCCCCCAGAGGGAAGGGACTTGGGGGGTGGTGGGGTCCGGGGGAGCGGGGAGGACCCCGCTATGAGGGGGGGGAGCGGTGAGGCTGCCCGAGGGGCCGGCGGGGCGCTCCCCGGCCCGGACTACACTTCCCAGAATCCTTCGCGGAGGCGGCCGGACCGGGCCTGGTGTCTCCGGTCTGACCGGGGTGTGAGGGGGGGGGGGGGTTGAGCCCCGTGAGCGGCGGGAGCAGCGCAGGGACCCTGGGGGGGTCCCGGCCCGGGGGTGTTCGCATGAGCCCCCCCGCCATGGCTGCGGGCAGCGGGGCAGCGGGGGCGGCTCCCCGGGAACACCGCCTGCAGCCCGGGGACACCTTGGCGGGGCTGGCGCTGCGCTACGGGGTGACGGTGAGCGGCGGGGGGAGCGGGGACACGACACCAGTGGGGTCCCCGTGGGGCTGTCCACGAACATCGGTGTCCCCCCCATGTGCTGTCCCGTCACGGTCATTCCCATTCCCCTCATCCCCGGTCCTGTCCCATCGCTGTCCCCGTCCACACCCTTATCCTGGTCCCACCCGTGTCGCCCTCCCTGTCCCCTCGTGTCCCCATCCCTGTCCACCTTGTGTCCCTATCCCTGTCCCCATCCCTCTCCCCTCCTGTCCCTATCCCTGTCCCCATCCCTGTCCCCCTCCTGTCCCTATCCTTGTCCCTATCCCTGTCCCTCTCCTGTCCCCATCCCTCTCCCCTCCTGTCCCTATCCCTGTCCCCATCCCTGTCCCCTCTTGTCCCCCTCCTGTCCCCATCCCTGTCCCCTCTTGTCCCCATCTCTGTCCCCATCCCTCTCCCCTCCTGTCCCTATCCTTGTCCCCATCCCTGTCCCCTCCTGTCCCCAACAGATGGAGCAGATCCAGCGTGCCAACCGCCTCTACACCTCAGACACCATCTTCCTCAAGCCCACCCTCCTCATCCCCGCCACACCGCAGCCCCCCCGGGGGTCACCGTGCCCCCAGGACCAGGACGAGGAGGCGGCTCCCGTCCCCCCGGGGGACACCTCGGTCGCCACCCCCTCCCCGTCCCGCCACGACCTCTCCGCCACCGATTTCCTGCGCCGGCTCGACGCCGAGATCGGGCGCTCCAAGGAGGCTGCGGCGCGGCGCCTGCGGGCGGGGGGGTGAGCGCCTTTTGGGGCAAAACGGGGGCTTTTGGGGGGCGGGTGGCGGGGACGCCCCTCAGTGCCACCCTGCTGTGTCCCCTGCAGCGTGGCTGAGGCCGAAGGCACCCGGAGCCCCAAGGACAGGGACCCAGCAGACCCACGGGGACCCCGACTCGGCCCACGGCCCCTCACCAGGACCCCCCGGGCGGCCACGCTGCGGGACACCGAGGACGAGATCTTCACCCTGTGACACCGGGGACACTGGGGACACCAGGGACAAGATCTTCACCCTGTGACACCGGGGACACTGGGGACACCAGGGACAAGATCTTCACCCTGTGACACCGGGGACACTGGGGACACCAGGGACAAGATCTTCACCTGGGGACATTGGGGACAAGATCTTCACCCTGTGACACTGGGGACACAGGGGACGTGTCACTGTGACTGTCACCCCTCGAAGATGCCACCCCCCAGCCCCAGCCAGGGGATGGCAGAGGGGACACAAGGATCTTGAGGAGGGGGTCACACACGTTTGTGTCCCCTCTGTGTCTCTTTCGTCCCCCTGCAGGGACACCCGTGTGCAAAGCCACTTGTCCAGGGTGACTGGGAGGTACTGGGGGGTTACTGGGAGGTACTGGGAGGGAACTGGGAGGTACTGGGAGGTTACTGGGAGGTACTGGGAGGTAACTGGGAGGTACTGGGAGGTAACTGGGAGGAGCTGATGTTTTTCCCCTCTATTTATTTGTACGTCTGTGCTCTCACGTGGAGTGGGATCCCCACGGGGACAGGGACAGTCACCAAGAGCCTGTAAATAAAGCAGAACACTGTCACCTGCCTCTGCCTGTTTGTCACCTCCCCCCTAGGGACACAGACACCCCCCTGGGGACACAGACACCCCCCTGGGGACACGACTGCTCCCCTGGGGACACGGTCACCCCACTGGGGACACTATTGCCTCCCCAGGGACACGGTAACAGCCCCGGGGACACGACTGTTCCCCTGGGGACACAGACACCCCTCTGGGGACACGGACATCCCCCTAGGGACACAGACACCCCCCTGGGGACACGATTGCCTCCCCAGGGACACAGTCACAGCCCTGGGGACACGAGTGCTCCCCTGGGGACACGGTCACCCCCCTGGGGACACGGTTACAGCCCAGGGGACAGTGTCACCCTGCTGGGGACGTGGCCACCCCCCGGGGTTGCTGTCACCCCTCAGGGACACGGTGGGGACACAGCCACGGCCCTGGGGGGACCCGTGGGGGGACAGACCCTCGCTGGGGGACACGCTGTGTGCCCCCCCAGGCCACCCCCGTGCTATGCCACGCGGTGCCACCAGGTGTCACCCTGTCCCCGCACCCTTAGGGACCCCCCCGGACCCCTCCCCTCAAAGAGCCTCGGGGGTCTCCGCAGGGTCCCCCAGGACCCCCCAAGTCCCCTGGGTCCCCTTTCCTCCCCCTTGGGACACCTGGGGACCAAACCCCGAGTGGCACCGGGATTTGGGGGGGGGGGAAGGTCGCCGCTCCCAGTATCTCCCAGTGCTCCCAGTGTGCCCACTCCCACGCGGGTGCGCACACGCGAGTACAACCCCCCCTTTCTCCCCCCGCTAATGAGGATCATCTCATTAACGCGGATTAACGCCTATCTATAGGGCGGCTCCGGCAGGGGGGGGTGTGGGGTGTGTGTGTCCCCGGGGGGGTCCCACGGGGGTCCCCGGTCCCGCCCCCGGCCCCGCTTTGCCCGGTCCCGGCCCGTTCCGGGGCGGAGCCGTTCGGGACCGTTCGGGGACGGAGCCGGTACCGGGGGCAGCCGCGCTGGGGGGGGGGGGCCCTGGGGAGCGGTAAGGGGGGGTCTGAGGGGGATGTTGGGGTGGGTGGGGGGCGGTTCGGGGGTGTTTCGGGGTGCTGGGTGGGTGCGGGGGATGTTTTGGGGGTGTTTAAGGGTGCTTTGAGGGTGCGGGGTGAGTTTTGGGGTGTTTCGGGGCGTTTCGGGGTGCTGTGGGTGCCCGGGCGCTGTGCGGGGCTCGGGGTGCGGGTGGGGGGTGTCCCGGCACTGGTGGCAGCAGTTCCCGGGATACTGGGAGCACTGGGGGGGTACTGGGATCGTCGGGACGGGCACTGGGAGGGGACACCGGGAGGGGCGCAGGGGGGACACGGGGCTGGGGGTACGGGGGACACTGGGATGAAGCACTGGGGGGTGTCCATCCCCCCCCCCACTCCCCCGTGCCTCAGTTTCCCCTGACTAAGCTCAGCCCCCAGGACCCCGTGGCCGGGGGGTGGTGGTCCCGGTCCGGTCCCCTCATCCCCACGTCCCCTCCGGCCACCCACAACGATGCCGGGGGTCCCGCTGCCCCCTCCCCTCCTCCTCCTCCTCCTCCTCCCGGGGGGGTCAGCGCTGTCCTTCCCACGGGACCTGATCCCACGCAGCACCGTAGGGCTGGCAGGTGAGTGGGGAAGGCGGTGGGGGGGGAGGCTGGGGACACCCCCCGGGGTCGTGGGTGCCGATGTCACCCTGCGTGTCCCCCCCTGTCCCCGCAGCCACCGCTTCCTACCCGCGCTTCGTGGGTCTGCGTGGGGACAACGCCACGGCCCACCTGGGACTGGGCTTCCAGCGCCTGCTGCGGCTCAACCGGACCCTGCTGGTGGCTGCACGGTGAGACCGAACCGACCGAACCGCCCCGACCTGCCCGAACCTCCCTGAAATGAACTGCCCCGCCCCGCCCGAACCGCCCAGAACTGCCCCGAACCGCCCGAACCTCCCTGAACTGAACTGCCCCGCCCAGAACCACCCGAACCGCCCAGAAACGCCCGAACCTCCCTGAACTGCTCTGCCCTGCCCTGCCTCACCCAGAACAGCCCAGAACTGCCCCGAACCTCCCTGGACTGAACTGAACTGAACTGCCCCGCCCCACCCAGAACTGCCAGAACCACCCAGAACTGCCCCAAACCGCCCCAAACCTCCCTGAACTGAACTGCCCCACCCTGCCCTGCCCCACCCCACCCAGAACCGCCCAGAACTGCCCCAAACCGCCCCAAACCTCCCTGGACTGAACTGCCCCGCCCAGAACCGCCCGAACCGCCCAGAACCACCCAGAACCGCCCCAAACCTCCCTGAACTCCCTGAACCGCCCCAAACATCCCTGAACTGCCCCGAACTGCCCTGAACGACCCCAAACCACCCCAAACCACCCCAAACCGCCCCAAACCGCGTATGGGCGCGCTCAGGTGTGGGGTGACACGCGTGTGACCTCCCCGTTCCTCCTGTTGGACCCACGCGTGGGTCCCTGTGGTCACCGGAGTGTTTGTGTCACCTCCTGTGTCCCCATGTGTGTCCCTGTGTGTGTCCCCATGTCCCCTCACACGTCCCCATCCGTGTCCCCACGTCCCCTCCCGTGTCCCCTCCGTGTCCCCCCACACCTCCCACCAGGGACCACATCTACGCCTTTGACCTGGGGCAGGACACGGGGACTCTGTACCCCCAGAGGGTAAGTGGGGAGGGGGACACGAGGGGAGGGGGGGGGGCTGGGGTAGGGTGGGGGTCCCTGTGCCCACCACCCCTGGTGTCACCCCCCAGCACCTCACCTGGGAGACAAGGGACAGAGAGAACTGTGCCATGCGGGGACGGCTGCAGGTATGGGGGGGGGACATGGGGGGCGTGGGGGGACATGAGGGGGCGTGGGGGGCTATGGGGGGATGTGGAGGGGCTATGGGGGGTGTGGGGATGTGGGGGGCTATGGGGGGGGGAATATAGGGGTGAGGGGGTGGGAGATGGGTGGGACGAGGTGAAACAGGGGGCTCAGGGGAGAGTGAGGTGGGGGTGATGACCTCTCCCCCCCCCTCTCTGTGTCCGCCCCCCTCCTGTCCCCACGCAGGACGAGTGTCACAACTACATCAGGGTCCTGGTGCCCCGGGACCCCGGGACCCTCCTGGTGTGCGGGACCAACGCCTTCAGCCCCCTCTGCCGCATCTACAGGGTGGGGGCTGGGGGGGGGCATGGGCTGGGGGGGGTCAGAGAGGGGGGGGTGATGAGTTGGGGGGGGTCTCGTCATGGATGTGATGAGTTGGGGGGGGTCAGAGGGGGGGTGATGAGTTGGGGGGTTTCATCATGGGATGTGATGAGTTGGGGGGCTCAGATTGGGAGTGATGAGTTGGGGGGGGGTCTCCACAGCTCTGCAGCGGGGCAGGGAGGGTGCAGGGGGGGGGGAGGTGTGTGCTGAGTTGTTGGGGGGGGGTCTCAACCCCTCTGTGCCCCCCCTCAGGTGAGCAGCCTGGCTCAGGAGGGTGAGGAGCTGAGCGGGCAGGCGCGCTGCCCCTTCGATGCCAAGCAGAGCGTGGTCGCCCTCTTCGTGGGTGGGTGCTGATGGGATGGGGGTGGGGGGGTGTCCCCAAGGGTGGGGACAGTGGTGACACCGCTGTGTGTCCCCCCCCCGAGCAGATGGCAGCCTCTACTCTGCCACGGTGGCCGATTTCCAGGCCAGTGACTCCGTCATCTACCGCAGCCTCAGCCCCGGGCAGCCCCCCCTGCGCACCCTCAAGTACAGCTCCCGCTGGCTGCAGGGTACCCCCGGGGGGCTGGGGGGCAGTGGGAGGGGGCAGGGGGGTCCTGACCCCTGTGGGGGTCCGGGGGGCTGGGGGGGGTTTGGGGGTTCTGACCCCTGTGGGGGTCTGTGGGGCTGGGGGGGGTTTGGGTTTGCTGAGCCCTTTGGGGGTCCATGGGTTGGGGGTCCTGACCCCTGTGGGGGTTCGTGGGGCTGGGGGGGTTTGGAAGGGGGTCAGGTAGAAGGGTGGGGGGATACTGGAGGGGCACAGGGGTAGGGGACAGGGACAGTGGCACCAGGGGCTGACAGCCCCCCCTGTCCCCCCCCCAGAACCCCACTTTGTCCAAGCGCTGTCCTACGGCCCCTACGTTTACTTCTTCTTCAGGGAGGTGGCAGTGGAGCTCAGTGCCCTGGGCAAGGTGGGTGTGGGGACCTGGGGACATGGCCCGGGGGGTGGCACCTCTGGGTGCTGGTGCTGCTGTCCCCACATCCCTCTGTCCCAACACCCACGGGTCCCCCCGTGTCCTGGTTCCTCTGGGTCCCTGTCTGCCAGTGTCCCTGTGTCCCTGGGTGCTGGCACCTTGGGTGTCCATATCTTTGGATCCCCGTGTCCCCATGTGCCAATGTCCCCATGTCCTGGCACTCCAGTGTCCCCATCTCCCAATGTCCCCATCTGCCAGTGTCCCCATGTCCTGGTACTTCATTGTCCCCATGTTCCAATGTCCCCATATCCTGGCTCTCCAGTGTCCCCATGTGCCAATGTCCCCATGTCCTGGCTCTCCAGTGTCCCCATGTGCCAATGTCCCCATGTCCTGGTACTTCATTGTCCCCATGTGCCAATGTCCCCATGTCCTGGCACTCCAGTGTCCCCATCTCCCAATGTCCCCATCTGCCAGTGTCCCCATGTCCTGGTACTTCATTGTCCCCATGTTCCAATGTCCCCATGTCCTGGTACTTCATTGTCCCCATGTTCCAATGTCCCCATGTCCTGGCTCTCCAGTGTCCCCATGTGCCAATGTCCCCATGTCCTGGTACTTCATTGTCCCCATGTTCCAATGTCCCCATGTCCTGGCTCTCCAGTGTCCCCATGTGCCAATGTCCCCATGTCCTGGTACTTCATTGTCCCCATGTGCCAATGTCCCCGTATCCTGCCACCCCTGTGTCCCCGTGTGCCGATGTCCCCACGTGCCGATGTCCCCGTGCCCTGCCACCCGTGGGTCACTGCCAGCCGGGGTGCTGTGCAGGTGGTGGTGGCCCGGGTGGCCCGGCTGTGCCGCAATGACCGGGGTGGCTCTCGGCGGGTGCTGGAGCGGCGCTGGACGTCGTTCCTGAAGCTGCGGCTGCAGTGTGCGGTCCCTGGGGACACCATCTTCTACTTCGATGTCCTGGAGGCTGTGACACCCCCCAGGGCCCTGCACGGCCGCCCCGCTGTCCTCGCCCTCTTTGGCACCCAACCCAACAGGCACGGGGGGGACGGGGACGTGGGTGGCCCGAGGGGGCGTGGGGGGAGGTGGGGACATAAGGGATGGGGACATGGGGATGAACCCACAGAAGGACAGGGGAGATGAGGACATGGGGACATGGGGATGGACTCAGAGGGGGCCATGGGGACACACTTCCATGGGGACAGGGGAGATGGGGACAGGGGAGATGGGGACACGGAGCCACCAGAGATGGGGACACAGGGATGGTCTCACAGGGGTCGTGAGGACACTTTGGGACAGGACACAGGAGAAGAGGGTGCAGGGACACAGTGGGGACACAGAGGGGCCCTGGCTGAGCTGCGGCTGAGCTGGCAGCCCCGGGAGGGCACAGGGGTGTCCCTGTCCCCAGGGGTGTCACCCCCTGCCATCCCCGCAGCATCCCCGGCTCCGCCGTCTGCGCCTTCTACCTGGGGGACATGGAGAGGGCGTTCGAGGGACCCTTTGCCGAGCCCCGCGGGGCCACCTGGGCCCCCGTGCCCGAGGAGGGGGTGCCCCGACCCAGGTACCCCCCAACCCGGACCCCTGGGTGCGTCCCCCCGGGTGTGGCGGTCGCCCAGGTCCCTGATGGTGGCTGTGCCCAGGCCGGGGGGCTGTGCCGGGATGGGACCCTCCGCTGGCATCGTCACCTCCGGGGACTTCCCCGACGAGACCTTGACCTTCGCCAAGGAGCACCCACTGCTGCACGGGGCCCTGGCACCTGCTGGGGGGCGGCCCCTCTTCACCCACACTGGCACCAGGTGTGACCCCTGGGGACAGGGTGACCTCAGGGTGGGTGGCCGTGGGGATGGGGTGGCCATGGGGACAAGGTGGCCTTGGGATGGGTGTCTTTGGGATGGAGTGGCCTTGGGATGGGTGGGGACGGGATGACCTCGGGATGGGTGGCTGTGGGGACAGGGTGGCCTTGAGATGGGTGGCCCTGGGGACAAGGGAAGCTTTGGGAACAAGGTGGCTTTGGGGACAGGCTGGCCTTGGGGACAGGCTGACCGCAGTGCTGGGTGTCCGTGGGGACAGGCTGACACAGCTGGCAGTGGACGTGGGCGCGGGGCCGCGGGGGGACAGGACTGTCCTGTTCCTGGGTGCTGAGGACGGGCGGGTGCTGAAGGTCCTGGCAGCCACCCAGCACCCCGGGGCCACCCAGCACCCTGGTGGCACCCTGGCACCTGGGGACACTGGGGACACTGGGGGACACCGACTCTGAGACACTGCTGCTGGAGGACATCAACCTCTACGACCCCAGGAGGTGGGTGCTGGGAAGGGGGCTGGGGGGCTCGTGGTGGTCATGGGGCTGAGGGTCTCAGGGGACCCCTGGGTGCTGGGGGGCTCATGGGAACCACGGGGTGAGGGGTGTTGGGGGTCTCAAAGGGGAACCACGGGGCTGGTGGGTGCTGGGGGGCTCATGGGACTGGGGGTGCTGGGGAGCTGGTGGGTGCCACGGGGTCGGGGGTACTGGTGGGTGCTGGGGGGCTCATGGGTGCCACGGGGTTGGGGGTACTGGTGGGTACTGGTGAGCTGGTGGGGACTGGGGGGCTGATGGGGGCGGTGGGGCTGGGGGGTTCTGGGGGTCTCTGGGTGCTGCAGTGCGAGGGGGGCTGTGTTGGGGTGCAGGTGCCAGGGGCCACGTCGGGTGCTGGGGATGGAGCTGAACCCCCCGGGCAGGGAACTTTTCGTCGCCTTCTCGGGGTGCCTGGTGAGGGTCCCCGTGAGCCGCTGCGCCCAGCATGGAGCCTGCCGCAGGTCAGGGTGGGGGTCAGGGTGGGGGGTGAGGGAACGGGGCAGATGTGGGGTTGGGGTGTGCAGGGGGGGTGTGAGGATGCAGGGACGTGAGAGGACATGGGGGACACACGGACATGAGGGGACACACGGACATGGGGGACATTGAGGGGCACAGGATGGGGGGACGGGGGGTGCATGGGGCAGAAGGGCACGCGAGGGACATGGGGACATGGGGGGACACAGATGTGCAAGGACACGGGGACATGGGGGGACACAAGGACATGGGGGGACACAGATGTGCAAGGACATAGGGACATGGGGGGACACAAGGACATGGGGGGACACAGGGATGTGCAAAGACAGAGGGACATAAAAGGACATGGGGACATGGGGGACACAAGGACATGGGGGGACATGGGGACAGGGCAGGGTGACCCCAGCCCCTGTCCCCCCAGGAGCTGCCTGGCTGCCCGTGACCCCTACTGTGTCTGGCTGCCCCCCGGGGGCTGTGTCCCCTTCTCCGAGGACCTCCCGTGAGTGTCCCCCGTGGTGGCCTCAGTGTCCCCATCTCCTGAGCCCCATCCTGCTGGGGTGGGGACACTGGGGATGGTGGGTGACATCCCCCCAACCCCACCCCCCATTCTGTGTGCTCCAGGAGTGGCTTCGAGCAGGACCTGGAGGGATCCAGTGGGAACACTGAGAGCTGCCAAGGTGAAGGGGGGGGACACAGGGGGACGTGAGGGGACATGGGGGGACACAGGGGGACACGGGGGGACATTGAGGATGGGGAATATTGGGGGACATGGAGGGTGATCAGGAGAACTTCTGTGGGACAGGAGGTGATGGGGGGATGGAGGTGGCCCCAGGGTGACACTGGGGGCTCTGGGCCATGTGGGTGACACCAGAGGATGTGGAGGACATTTAGGGGGGGGGACACACATGGGTGGTCCCGGGTGGCCTGGTCCCACCCCCCTCTGCTCTCACAGAGACATCGGCTGCGGGGGACAGCGATGCAGAGAGGGACTTGGCCCATGGTCAGTGACACCCGACTGTCCCCACGGACCCCCATGGCGAGGGGGGGGACATGGGAGGGTCCCCAGGGGTGGGAGAGGGACCCCAGGGATGGGGAGGAGCCGTGGGGATGGGGGGGGACCCCAAGGACTGGGGAGGGACTTTGGGGACAAGGGAGGGACCCCCGGGGGCAGGGGAGGGACCCCAGGGACGGGGGTACCCGAGGGACCAGGGGGGACCCCAAGGAACAGGGAGGGACCCCTGGCCACAGGGTGACCGCGGGGGTCCCCGAGAGGCCGGGCAGCTGACGGGTGGTCCCGCAGGGGTTCGGCAGCCCGGGCCGGGGGCCGCGGCGACGGTTCCGGTGCCGGTGCTGGTGGGCTGCGTCCTGGGCTCCTTCGCCCTGGGGGCTTTGGCCACCGGGCTGCTGGTGGCCGCTTGTCGCCGCCCCGACGTCCCCAAGGGACCCCCGGAGACCCCCGCCCCGCGCCCCCCGGCCCAGCCGCCCGTCCCCCGCCTCTACCCCCAGCTGCCGGGGGCCGCGGGGCAGCGGGACCCCCCGGAGCCGCCCCCCCCACCGCCGGCAGCCCCGCAGCCCCCCGGCGAGAGGTCCCGGGAGGGGGGGACGGAGCCCCGGAGCCCCCAAGCCCCCCGGCCCGGTCCCCCGGAGCCCCCCGGCCCGGGACCCCCCCCCAAGGTGACCCTGGAGGAGCTGCGGCAGCGGCTGCAGGGGGGCGGTTTGGGGGGGGTCTCGGGGTGGCCCCCCCCCGGGAGCCGCCGGATCTTTCGCCAACCGCGTGCAGCCGGGGACCCCCTTTTCCGGGCTCCCCCCGCCCCCCCGGGACGGGGCTCCCCGCAGGATGGATGTGCCCCCCGATAGCCCCCCCGCCCCCCCGCCGGCCCCTGGCACAGAGACACTCCCTGGGGGGGGGGACCCCCGCCAGACCCCCCCTCGGCCTGGCCCGGGGTCTCACCCGCATGCACTCTTTGGAGACCCCGGGGGGGCCACCCTGGGGTCCCCGGCACAGCCCCCTGGAACGTTCCCTCTCCGTGAAGCCCCCGGTGCTGCCCAAGCCCCTCCTGGTGCCCGCGGCCCCCGGGCGGCCCTGAGCCCCCCCAGATGGGGACAGGGGGACATCCCGGTCCCCAGCACCCATGGGACACTTGGAGGGGACCCCCAAGTCACCCACTGCCCGGGGGGATATGGGGAGGTGGGGGGCAGGGTCCCCAATTCCCTGGCTCCATGCCCTGAGCTGTGAGGGTCCCCATGGCCCCAGGTTGGGGTGGGAAGGGTCCCCTGTGTCCCACAACCCCCCCATCTCCCTGTCCCAGGTGACAGGACCCCCCCACAAAAGCCTGAGCCACCCCAATGTCCCCACCCAGGGTGACAAACCCCCAATTCCCCAAGGGCTTTTTTTTGGTTTATTTGTTTTTTGATCCTTTTTAATTTATTTGCTGCTTTGGGGGCCGTGTGAGCCACCCCCCCCCCAACCCCCTCCCCATGGCCACTGTCCCCTCTCTTGGGGACAGCAGGAAAGGGGGGGGGGACAGGGTGGGTCACCAGAGCTGGGTCTGTCCTACCATGTAGGGCTGGGGCTCAGCAGCACCATTAAAGCCATGGGTACCCCCACCCTGCTGCTTGCCTGGCTCTGTCTGGGGTGAGGGGGGGGGGACAGGGGGCTGGGCAGGGGTCCCCCCAAGAGGGGATGCAAAGGGTGAGAGCTGGTGGCAGAGGAGGGGACAGGAAAGGGCAAAGAGTGACAGCAGAGAGCTGCTCACCGAAGTGGAAATGGATTTTATTAGGAAACAGCTTTACAAAAGAAAAAAAAAAAGAGGCTAAATGTTGGGATTTCAGCATTTGGGGGGGGGGGATGCAGGGGGTCCCCCACCCTCATGGGGTGATTTATTATTTTTTTTCCCAGCCCTGTGCCTGGCACAGAGGGAAAACAAGCTGCTAAAGGAGAGATTAAAAGAAATAATCGGATTTGGCACCAAAAAGGGGGCTGCAGGGAGCTGGGTGAGGGCTCGGGGGGTCCTGCCCTGCCCCCCCTCTCAGCTCAGCTCAGCTCCCCAGGGGTTGGTGTTCCCTTTGGGCTCAGCTGGGGGGGTTTTTTGCCTTTAACTTCCCCAAATCCTGCCCTGAGCAGGGAAAAGCCCTGAGGAGGTTGCTGACCCCAAGCACCCACCAGGGAATTCTGCTCTGGGCTTCAGAAACTCCAGAACTGGGTGGAAGAGCAGGGGGGGGGAGGGAGTTGGGTTTTAATTCTTTTATTCTCCGTGCTGGGCAGGGATCAAATTCTCTTCAGATCCCAAACACTCCCTAAACCCCAGGGAAGGTGTGAAACCCCCGGGCTCAGCACCCAGAACACTCTGGGCTTTATTCCTTCCCACTCTAGAAACCCAATCCAGTGGGTTTTGTGTTTTTTTTTTTTTTCTATTCCCCCCCTCCTCATCCCTCTCCTGAAGGGGGAGGTTGTTTCCCAGCTGAAGGTTGGTGGGTTTATTTTATTTTTATTATTTTGGCAAAACTCAACCCTTTTCAGGCTGGAAATCCACACGGGGCAGAGGCACAAGTTGGTGTTTGTCCACCCCACAGCTGCCCAGCTCTGAATATTGACAAATAATCAGCTCAGATTTCCAAGCCAAAGCTGAGAATGTCCCTAAACCCCCCCGAAAATGCTCCCAGGCTGAAGAAAAACCCACCTGGATTTACCATGATGCTGTCTCAGAGCCTCCAGCACAGGTTTTTCACTGTATGTTAAGGGTTGGAAGGGACCTCATAGATCAGTGAGTCCAACCCCCCCCTTTTTAGTTCAAAGAGATCCAAATTGTTGAGGTTTGGGGGGAATACAAAGGAAATAAAATTGAAAAAAATCAAAGAAAAGGAAATAAAAGGCTGCTGGAGGTGAAGGAGGAGAGGCAGTGGGACTGGGCAGCCAGGAACTGAGTCTCTCCAGATTCACACATTAAAAAAAATAATTATTAAATCCTTTTTCAAAACATCTCTTGGAAAAAAAAAAAAAAGATTAAAAGAAGTCTTATTTATAAATAAAGCCACACTGGTTATAAATAAATGCACTTGGAGTTTCCAAACCTGGTGAGTCCCCCAACAAGTCCTGTAGGCTTTCACCCAACCAGCTGAAGAAGATCCCAGATCCCTTTTCAGCCCCTACCAACAGATTTTGGGGTGCAAAATGACTCAAGGTGCTTCCAATCAGGCTGGAAACCCCAAACCCCCTGTGCTGAACAGATCCCTGCACTGAACAGACCCACAAAGAGTCAAAAAAGCCCCCAGACATTTGGGTGCTGAGATGGGCAGCTTGTTAAGAAAAAGGGTTTAGGATCTTTCAAAATAAAAATTGTTTAATTAAAAAGAAAAAAAAAGGGGCATCTCTGGAGCCAACTCACCTCCCAGTTCAGCACCAGAGTGTCAAATGCAACATTTGACTGGTTTTTATGGGGGGGAAGGAGGTAAATTGAGGGGACAGACAAAATGCTCCCCCCCAAACTGTCCCCAAAACCAAGAAGGCAAAGCAGGATGGTCCCTGAGAGCTGCCAGACCCCCAGCCTGACCTTTCCTCTTGCACTGAAAGTTGCCTCTATCAAGATTTGTGGTTTTGGGAAGAAAAAGAACCTGCAATTCCCTTTTCTAGCTGAAAGGGAACAAGGGGCAGCTGGTCCAGGGACACAGAGATGGTCACTCAGTGTCGTGGAAGGGAGCAAACCCTTCAGGCTCCAGTGCTGAGGGATAATCCCAGCTGCTCCAAGGTATTTTTTCCCCTCTCCCCAACAATGCAGGTTATTGACATCACCAAATCAGCTCTCACAGGTCAGTCCCTGGCTAAAAGTTTGTGAAAAAGCTTCCAGTTTAAGGCTGAAGCTTTAAAAGCCCCTCCTGGCACCAGGCTGGAAGCAGAGTTAACGCCGTGAGTGGTTGGAGAAGCTTGGAAGGGGCTCTGAGCCCTCTGCTCCCAGCACCACCTGCCTGTAGCACCTGAATTTGACAGAAACAAAAGAATATAAAAATAAAAAAACCCAATTGTTTTCCTTTACAAAACCCAGCCAGTCCCCAAGGATCAGGAAGTCACAGATTCCACGGCGATTCCCGTCGGCTGCTCCGATCCCAGCAGGGTCAGCACGGATCCCTTGGTGTCTTCTGAGGTCACCACCAGGGACTCAACCTCAGTGATCATCTCCTCCCTCCCCAAGGCCACCATGGTGAGGTGTTCCTCAGCCTCCTGCTCCTTCTTTTGGAGCTGGCTGTGAGATTCCTGAGCTGTCCTGTCCATCTCCTGCACTTCCCTACCAACGCTGTCCTGCAAGAAAAGAAAAACTGGGAGAAGCCCCAAGGGAAGCCTGACCTGGGGGAGAGTGTTCAGCAGAGGGCTGGGAGGCATTCCTGCTGCTTCAGGAGGAGCTGAGACCTGGCTGACACCCAAGGCTTGTGCTTTGACAGGAAATCCTACAGAAATCTCACTAAATGGCCACAACTCATCTAAAAACCTCGAGTTGCAGCAAGTGATTTGAGCTCCTTGCTCCTGCCTGCCCTGGGCAGAGCTTTGGTGTGAGGAGAGCAAGGAGGTGACTCTGGCAGACCAGGAGCCCCACTTCCTCCACATGGCAAAGTTACAAGCAGGAGCAGCTACCTTGTCTTCCTTTGAGTCATCTGCACTTGGTTCCACTCTCTGTTTCTTGGCCAGGGGCTCTTCTCCCTCTTCTGCATCTTCTCCTTCTTCTGCATCATCCAGAAGAGTCTCTTCTGCCACCTGACCAGCAGGTACAGTTACAACTGAAAAACCAGAAGGTGACAAATTGCACAGTGTCTCAGATGTTTCCTGAGAGGCTTCTCTGCACTCAGGGAGAAAAGAGGAGACCCAGAGAGAAGCTCCAGCCTGGCTTTCCACTTTTCTTTACTCAAGGTTTAGTATTTCACCCAGAAATGTCACTGACAGGACCCAAAGTCAAAGATTGGCATCTTGGAAAAAACACATGAGGTTAAAACAATCATTTTGATGCCTCAGTAACACAGTTAAGATCTGAGACAGGCTAAAAGCAAGAGGAACAGAAAACTCTCCTCTTGAAATTTCCCAATCCACAACAGTCCCAGTGCTAAGCTCTGAAGCAGCTTTAAAAAGCTTGCAAATACTCCAGAGAACAAACACATTTTAAAGCTGCAAACGTGGGGTTCTCACTTTGGGAAGCCAGCAGCAAGAAATCATCCAACCAAGGAGGAGAAAAGCACCACGTGAGCTGCCAGGCAGTGGTGCTACCAGCACAGTTCTCCCTTTGTCTCCCCTCAGACTGAGAGTGGGTTCCAAGCCAGGAATTATTTGTAGCAATTTGGCAAATAATTCTGAATAATTAAACAAGCTTTAGAGAAATGGCTTTTCACTCCTGGGAGCCCCTCACCCACCTGGCAGTGTAACACTGTCTGCGTGTCACAGGAGAGCTGCTCTGCTTCCCCCCCCCCTAATCCTCTTTTTTTTCTCTGCACCAACCTTAATCCAAATCAGGGAGTATCCGTGGGACAGGCTGAAGGAACCGTGGGCAGCAGACAAGGCTGGGGAATTACAGCCCTTGGGGAAAGAAAAATTCCCCGTGGGAGAGCTCTGGAGCTCTGCCCTGCTTGACTGAACATCATTTACATTTGTCTTGTAAAACTGATGGATTAACTCACCCTGGGCTATGATCTACCTGGAGTTCCAGGAGGAAAAAGGGTATTTAAGCTAACAGAGTAAGTTTTAAGATAATTATGGAGTCAGTGCTAAAGGTACCAAGCTGCAGTTTCATGGATTGAGTAATTTACTCCCTGACCAGGAAGTTCATGATGGGACAAAGGAATTGTCCTTGCCAAGGAGACAGCAGCTCCCTCACCACTCCTCCTCCTGCTGAAGGTGCTTTGTTTTCCATGTGCAGACCCAAAGCAGTGTTAATTCACCCCCAAACAAGTCACTGGCTGATTTTAACTCCTCCTGGAGCCCAGCAGGAACAGATCTGTCACAGCCTCAGCACCGACCAGCAGGATCCCACCAGCCCCGCGGCCTTCACGGGCTCCATCTTCCTGAAGTTAATTAATCCTTCCAGGTCCAGCCCCTCTCCTTACCTTGCTGCCCCTCCTGCAGGGTGAGGATGAAGGGCTGGCCCAGGTCCCCACCACCCGTGGGGGTGGGTGTCTGCAGGCTGTCCAGGGACAGCCCCTCGGGGAGGATGGTGATGATGCGCTGCCCCCCGCTGCCGCCCGCCACGGGATCCAGGGTTTCCTCCACCTTACCTTGGAAGTGCCAAAACAGAACAAAACAAAACAAAATCAGTGTTTCCTTCTCTCTTCCTGCAATAGAAACTGGAGTGAGAGCTCAAGTGAGCGACCTGAGGCTCCTGGGATGCTGCTAATGAAAACCAAGCTGGAAACACACAAAGCGTTAAGCAGGGGCAAACAAACTCCACTAAACCTCAGTAAAAACAAGCCTGGTAAAGTAAACCCAGCCTTCTGTGTGTCAATTCATAAGTCTGCTCATTGAATTAAAAACCCTGGAGCTGCTGCAGGCAGCTGCTGAGCAGCCCTGGCCCAGCAAAGCTTCCTTCCACCTCCCTTCCCCCAGCTCCAACCAAGACAAACCACCCACCAAAAAAAAAACCCTCAAGCCTGGTGGCCCCAGCAGCCTGGAGGAGCCTGTTTAGCTTGGCTGGGTGACTGCAGACCAGTTCAGCTCCTTGGGATTTTTTTTTTTTTTTGGTGGGGCTGGCACAAATAATCAGGATTGCAAAGCCTGGGCTGCATCCTGCTTCCCAGGGCAGGAAATGGAGGGGAGGTGAACGGCAACGCCGCTGCCAAAGAGGAAAAGGTTGAGCTCGGGGGGGTCAAGGAATCAGTGGTGTGGCACTGAAAGGAGGCAAAGTGCTCCTTGTCTCTAGGAAAACATGCTGAGCTGTGAGGGAAAGAAATGAATTCCAAGGTGAAAGGATCATCTAAACTTCAGTGTTTATGGAATTCCTGAATCTGAAGTTAATTAAAGGTCGGATGTCAGAGTCTACGAGCAGACCAGGAAAAGGTCATTAAAAAACAAAACCCAAACAAAACACCAAACCTTCCCGTAAGGAAAAGCCCCAAGAGGCTCAAAACACTGGTTGGTTACCACTGTTTTACAGTGAGCTGGGGACAGAAAACATTTCAGACAGTTTCCTTCCTAAACAAATACTTATCTACGTTTATATAGAGGGAAACCCATGTTCTGAAGCCTTGAGGGTCTTTTGTTTCTTTTTTATATCATTGTTAAAGCAAACCAAGAACAACAGAGTGTGATGTCAGGACCAGATGTGGTGGTTAATAAAAATTAAGTTCCTTCTACTGGGAAGAGTCTTTGGTCTTTAATTAACTTTGAGATGGGATTTTAAAGAGTAAATAATCCACCAAAAGCAACCCACTGCTTCATAAATATTTACCACTATCCCTTCCTTACCATGAGGAGGGAAATTCACCTCCACATCTTGAATTTCCTGCTATTTCCTGGCTAGAATGACCCAGGTTGGGACCTCCCCTACCTGTGTCTCCCTTGGAGCTGGCGAGCGGCGCCGAGACCTCGGCCAGGGCTGCGAGAGTGGCGAGCAGAGAGGTGGTGGAGGAGCCACCTGCTGGGAAAGAGGAGGGAAAGGAAGGGGCTGGCAGGACCTGCCCGACCCCAGGGGCACAGACTGCAACACTGACACCCCCCAGAGAGCAAGAGATGAGGCATCAAGCACCTCCCAGGCTCCCCATGGAGCATTTCTTACCAGAGGTGCTTCTCTCAGCTGTGAAAAGGGCTTTGCCTTGAGAGAAAGCACACCAGGGGTTAAAAACAAAAACAAGAAAAGAAAGAGTTAGAAGAAACAAAAAAACCTAAAAAAAAAAAAAAAAATTCAGGTGGAGAACATCCACCAAGCAAGGTGGGAACATTTCCAGCCATAGTTACCCTCCTGGCCATCACTTCTCCTGCTTGGGCTCAAGCCACATGGATGGAAGAGGTGATTTCTTTCAAGAAAGAGGTGATTTCTTTCAAGAAAGAGGTGATTTCTTTCAAGAAAGAGGTGATTTCTTTCAAGAAAGAGGTGATTTCTTTCAAGAAAGAGGTGATTTCTTTCAAGAAAGAGGTTTGTGCTCGTGTCCTGGGCACATCCCTGCCTCTTCCACCTTCATTACCCCCCGGGGAAGGTGCAGGTTTGGCCCAAACTGAGCCAGGGGAGCTCAGGGGGGGTCTCTGCATCCCCAGGAGGGGAATGGGGTTGATGCTTTCTGCAAAGTTAACTCCATTCCCTTTGAACAAATGAGTTCCCTCTTCTTTCTGTGATTCTGTGAAGACAAGAGGTAGGAAGTGTTTTCCCAGTGGATCATTTTTCACCAGGAATGTTTCTCCTAACTGCAAAGAAGGGCTTTGCATTGATTTTGGGACAGAGAGGGTATTTAATGTGGCTTTTAATCAATAAAGTGAATGTCCAAGGTCTTTCTGAGACAGGTAACCAAAAGGACAGGGGATGTGAAGCCATTTGCTCCAGCTGTGGTGTGAGGAGCACAGCAAGGCAGGCTGCAGGGCTACTTGGCATGCTGAGCCCTGGCCAGGAGACCTGGACAACTTGCCAAGCCCCAGGCAGATGTTCTGGAGCCCCGTGGCTGCTCCTGGCTTGGCAAGGAAAAAAAAAAAACAACTTCTGCAAAACCTAAAGAATTTGTTCATCTGGTTTGCTGAATTCCAGCACCCACCTTCTCTCCCTTGTCTGGGAAAGCCTCCAAGTGGAGTCTCCTCATGGACCAAGGGCTTCAGCACACACCAGGAACTCCACGGAGCCTTTTTGCTGCCTCATTTCAATGCCCTGGGGCCCTTTTTTCTTCCTCCCCTCTCTCAGGGTTAAAGGGGGAAAGCCCAGGGTTAGGGCAAGGGGGTATTGGTTTGTCTGAGATAAACAGAAGCCTTCTGGCTTCCCAAAAAACAATGTTTCTTCCTCCAATTGACCATGGTAATTCCTATTCACAGGAAATTAACCCGAGGGGAGCAAGCTCAGTGCAGAGAACCCTCAATTCCTCTTAAAAAAAATAAAAAAAGAGGAAAAAAAGAGATCCTGTACCTCACTGCCAGTGCAGATAAACAGATTACAAGCACACAAAGGGAAATTCACCTCAAGTTCCCCTGCCTTAACCCTTTTCACCTCTTTCCTTTCCCTTGCAACCTCTTTTCCCTTTCCCACCAGCCCCTGATTTCACAGAGAAATCTTTTTCAGTGATGGGAGATGTGGGGAATTTAAAAGAGACCAGAACAATTCTTGGCCCCAAGTGTTAAAGAAGAGATTTCTGTCACACTGAAGGAGCAGTCGTTGATGCCCTCTTGTGGGAAATGAGAAAAAAAAACCCCTCCTGAGATGGCCTTCAGCAGGAGACACCAGGTACTCTATGGGAGAAAAACCCAGGGTATTTTAGCCCTGTCAGATGTGGAGAATAAATCAGCTGGGGCTGAAAGGATGGAAAAAGAAGAATGATTTCAACTGAAGAGCTGCAGGAGACACCAACCATGGCCAGGGGTATTAAAAAACCTCAAGTTAATCCCTTTGAGTTGGTGGAATATCCTGGACTGAAGGTGATGACACCACCTTTTTCCTCACAGGCTGAAGAAGGAATAAAAAAAAAGACTTTGGGGCATTTTTCCCCCCTTCTAAATGAGGATTTGTCAGTGCCCCAAAGCTGTGAGCAGCCCCAAAAAGCTTTGAGAGCAAGGCTGGAGTTGCTGTAGCCAGGCAGAGAGGTCCAGGGGGAATCCAAAATGACTGTTTAAAATTTTAAAAGCATTTTCTGGTTAACAAGCAAACATTCAGGCATGTGAAGAGTCCCACTAACCAAAGAATTACTCACATGCAGAAGTGTTTGCAGGATGAGGCCAAATAGCTTCCCAAAGCTTGTATTTAGTAGCCTCCTTGAGACTGAAAAGAAACAATGGTTTGGATTTCCCCAAGTACAGAAAATTCCCTTTAAGAAGATTTATTACAAAAACTGGAATTACACAAAAAGAATTCACACTCAGCTTTAGGTTAAAACACTGACAGAACAATGAGGAACCTAATTGATCAGGAGCAAGCTCCAGCCCCAGCATTCCTGCTTATTCTGCAGCTTCCTCACTCAGTGTTTACGTACAGCAAACCCCTCGTCCAACTCTTGTAGCCAGTAAAGAACAAAACAAACTCCTCCCCAGCTGCTCTGTAGTGCTGGGGATTTGGCACAGGGAATAATTCTCATTATTCCTCCCTCACACAGTCAGCCAGAGCCACTTTCTCAAGCTGGTACCAGGCCTGGAGCAGCCCCACAGCTGAGCTCTGCTTTTGTCACAGTGGAACCACCTTTATTTACAGTGGCTACAAATCTGCTTTGTTACCTTCAACGGCCAAAAACCCGAGGCAGGAAGCAGCCGTTGGGTGTGTTTGTCTGAATTTCACTTTTCTTCTACTAAATAACCATCTGCCCTCTACTGGTGAGCAGCCTGAGGAACTTTTTCTTCAAGTCAAGGTCACAGATCAAACTCACCTGAGGCTGTTTTGGTGTTTGCTGAAGACATAAGGCCAGCCAGGTTGAGAATTTCCCCTGGTGTAAGAATAAAAGGTGAGGTGACAGTCACAGCGTTGGCCACGGGGTCTGCTCTATCCAGCTGAGCGCTGACCTGGTTCTGCATCGCTTCCTAGGAGGGAGAGCAGGGTCAGGCAGGCTCTGGTCACACTTTCTGTGCTGTTTTGCACATTTTAGAGGCAGATTATTTCTCTCTGCCAGCACATCAGGCTCACCAGCACAAAAGCTGTGACTCAGGTTGGTCACTAACACTCCAGCCACACGTGGTGATAAAACTCAGACACACGGGTGAGGGAACCCCCAAGCTCTTCATCCCCTCAACCCACCTGTAGCATCATCAGGGTCTCCGGATTGTTTTTGTCCAAGGCAATATCAAAAGCTGACTTATCAAACTTGCTGGAAGCGTGGACATCAGCTCCATGCTTGAGGAGCAGCTCCACCACCTCACCGTGGTCGTGCTCGGTCGCCCAGTGCAGCGCCGTCATCTTCAGCATGTCCTTGGCGTTGACATCAGCCCCGCTCTGCAGGAAAAGAAGAAACCATCATCCCCACATCAGCCCTCAGACCTCTGAGCCATCCCTGACCTCCTACCCTTACCCTAAGGAGCAGCTCCACGACGTCAGCGTGGCCATCAGCTGCAGCCATGTGCAGGGGGGTCCTGTCCACCTTGGTCCGCGCGTCCCTGCTGACCCCGGCTCGCAGCAGCACCTCAGCAGTGGAGTAATGCCCGTGCTGGGCTGCCAGGTGAAGGGGGGATGTCCCAAGCTGCACGGTTAATTCAGAGGTAATGTGGTAATTTAACTGTTGAGAGGGTAATTTAACTGCTGAAATGGTAATTCAACTGCCAGGTCACAGTGTGAGAGGGCAGGCACAGAAACCACCCCGCCCAGCAGCAATTAAAACAAGAAAGCTTCTGAGAAAATCAGTTTAAACCTTTTTTTGTCTCCACTTGGAAGTAAGAGGCTGCACATCTAATAATTTTTCAGGCAGCTTTACGTTATCTGGTAACTCAAAGCTCAAACACTCTTTGATTTCCTCTGTTTATCACTGAGCTGCTTTTCCAGACCCCAGCAGAACAGGTTCTGTACCACAGAACCACAGAACATTTTGGGTTGGAAGGGACCTCTAAAGGTCTTCATGTTGGGACAGATGATTTCATTGCTGTTCAGAAAAGGGCAACATTACAATATTTCCAGGCTCTCTCTTGTTTCACTGGTTTGGGTTTTTTTTTTAAGGAAACAAAACCCCAACAAACCCAGAGTTGAGTTTAATCGATGCAATAAAGCACTCTGCAACCCATTTCCTAGCACTGGGAGTTGAACAGTTCTTCTCATTTGACCTAATTAATCATTTCTCTTAATTCATCAGTCATTTTATCCTCCCTGGGCACCGTGCAGCCCTGGTGGACAAGACAAGACACCAATCTTTCCACAGACTCATCTTGGTTTCTTTCCAAGCGTTGGGACTTGGTGACCTCAGGGATCCTTCCCAGCCACGACTGCTCCGTGGAATCCCTTCTGCCAGAGAACACCAGGGGGGCATTTTTTGCCACTCCACACCCCACTTCTCCTGCTCCAGCTCCCAGTTTGCACCCTCTCCAGGTCCAGCCATACCCAGTCAGTGGTGAAGGGAGCCCCGCGGGCCATCAGCTCCCGCACTTCGTCATCTTCGCCCTTGCGAGCGGCCTCGAGCAGCCTCTTCCCTAGGTCCACCAAGGACATCTTGGGACATGGGAACAAGGGCTTGCTGAAAGCTGCTTGGAAAGGTGGCAGAAGGGAAACACAAACACACACACACAATAAAAAAAAAAAAAAGAAAGAAAGAAAGAAAAAAGAAAGCAGTGAGACAGACTCAGAGCTCTGGGCAACTACAGCCCATCTGGGTGTGCCATAGGGAGTAATCCCAGTGCCACCAGGACACAGCCCAACTCCGTTGATAAACAGGCATCAATTATTATAATTTTTTTTTTTTTTTGGTCCCCTGAAGCACCCAGGGAAGGCAGCACCTGGGTCACACTCCCCCTTACCTCGGCAGCACCTCGCACGGACACCAAGACTTGCCCATGTGGATCCAGTTGCAGGAGCAGAACCTGCAAGAGCAAACACAGCAGGGTTTTGATTTAATTTTAATTTTTTTTTCTCTCCAAGTGCTTTCAGAACACCATTTCACCTCCCAGACACTCTCTCTGCCCCCAGCACAGGGCAGCTCACCCTCTTCTCTGCTGGCAGAGGGTCAGCCCTGGCTCAGAACCCCCAGCTGAGCTCAGCAGACCCAGCACAGAGCCCCTCTTGGCCCCCAGCACAGCACAACCCTGACACCACTCAGCTCCAGCATTTCTTCCCTGTTTTTGCTGTGCCAACCCCCCTCCAAGCCTGACTTCATCCATGACCTCACCCACAAACCACTCTCTGTCCCTGGCAGCACCTCCGAGGCCCCCAAATCCTTTCTGTTTTTTCCCCCAACTCCTCTAAAGCCCCTCACCCCCCCCCTGCCCTCACGGGGGGGTTTGTAGGGGGGAGATGTGTGGGTGCCCCCCCCAACCCCTCCCCTCATGGGGTGCCCCCCAGCCCCACTCACGCTCGGACCCCCCCACGGCACGCGGCTCTTCTGGACTCGCGACACCGCCCCCCACCCCCTTCCCGGCTCCTCCCTCCCCTCCAGGGCTCCTCCCGGGCTCCTCCTTCCCCTCCCGGGCTCCTCCCGGGCTCCTCCTTCCCCTCCCGGGTTCCTCCCGGGCTCCTCCCGCTCCCTCCCGCAGCCACGCACAAAATGGACGTACCCGGAAGTGAGTCCCTGAGGTGGAGGCGGAAGAATACGTTGGTTACGCAACCAAAAGAGCCCGCGGAGGAAAGGGGCGGGTGGGCCTCCCCTCTTTTCCTTTGCAAAGAGCGAGGTCAGGGGGTTCCTCCTGCTCTTTCCCGCTTCCCTCCTCGACTGCGGGGTCTGGAGGAGGGCGGCGAGCAACGGGGGGGGCCCTAAGAAAGGGGAGTATTTTCTCTAGCGGAGGGATAGCAGCTCTCAGTGCGACGCCAGATGAGAGTGATGCGCCCCTGCAGTTAGTTCCGGCAGAGGCGTTTGGGCGCCAAGTATAAAAGGGTGGAGGCGGCGGCGTCTCCTTCAGAGAGCTCAGAGGTCGCGGGGCTGCGGGGTCTTTGGGCAGCTCTGCGTTTATAAATCTATACATATAAATTAAGCTTGTGTGCCTCTGTCTCCTCTTCGTGCCCTCCTGCCTACACTTGGGCTCTCCTCAGGGTGCCCAAGCCCCCCTTATAGTGAGGCGTTGCCCCTCAGGTGCCTGTTCTGAGGTAAATGTAAAACCCTCGGGGCCGCTTGCCTCTTCTGAGGCATTTTCCTGTGGGAGTTTGGAGAAGCTGAAGCTTAAGTGATGCCCTTCATGTTCTTAAATGGAAGTAATCTCTTGGGCTTAGTTTTTCCCACACTTGAATCCTCCAGAGCGTCTTGCAGAGGGGTGGGGACGCGTCCTCCCCTCAGCTCTCAGCTCACCAAGAACAGATTAAGGGCAAACGACGGAAAGAAAAGATTTCTTTTTTCTTTTTCTTTTTCGGTGTCCACAGCAACAACGCTCTTCAAATAATTTTATTTAAAGTTTCATAATAAATAAATAACCTCTTGCGGGTTTTCCCGGCTGGGAACAGAAATCAAGCAGCTCTGCATTGGGGCAGTTTACATTTTTCCCCTCTGGTTTCACACGGGTGGTTCCAGGTCAGCAGGCTGGGGCATTTCTGGAGGTTCCAGGAGAACTGAGCTCCCGTTTCCATTCTAGAACGCAGTTTTTTCCCAATATTTGCCTTTTTTTGGGGTGCTTTTAAACGTTGCCTCAGCCTCGCCCTCCCAACTCTTAGGGATGCTCAACTTCCCCCCAGTGAAACCCCCCAGAAATCCACATTCAGGAAGACAAACTGCTTATATTCACTTTGCCAGAAAATCCTGCTTGGGAAAAATTAAAAAAAAAAAATTGTTTGAAAACCCAAACTTATCCGGTGTTGGGTTGGGGTTTTTTTTCCTTTTTTTTTGACGCTCAAAAATAACCCTCAGCCTGCAGACAGCGAAGGTGAAAAACTCCCCGGGGGGGAACTCCAGGTTTCCATTTGGAGCCAACACAGCGTTTTGGGTTTGGTTTTCCCCTGATGAATTTTAAAGGGGTCAGTTAGGTGGGGAACCAGGCTGTTCTTTCTCATTTTGGTACCAGATCAACCTAAATTCTCCACCTTCCAGCTCCAAGCTCACGTCGATTCCCACCAGCCCGGCACCGCTCCCTTTGCACTGATGAGTTTCTTAAAAAAGCAGAGGAAAAACGAGCTCCAGCGTGGGGACGGAGCAGAACCCCCCCTGGACACCTCCTGAAGAGGCTGCTGGGGTGCAATGGGGTGGGGGTTTCTTTGCCCCCCCGTGCTCTGTCCCCCCCCTGCTTCCAGCATCACTGCAAGAAGGGGAAGGAAGATGGAGAAGGTGGAGGAGAGGTTTGTGGGGAGCCCCTAAGCTTTTTGGGGAGCTGCTGGGTCAATCCACAACGTCACCCAGAAACCAAACCCAAAAAAAAAAAAAAACAAAACTAGAGCCAAAGGGAGAAGAAAACCGAAGGCAAAGAGGGGATGGGGAGGGGGACGAGGAGAAGAGGGGTGGGGAGGAGGGGAAAGCTTCAAATTAAATCGAAATCCAAGGAGCTGATGGTGGCGATGGGAGCTCTCCAGAAGTTGAAGCTGTTGAACTGCAGCAGGGTCTCCTCCTCCTCCTCCTCCTCTTCCTCTTCTTCTTCCTCGGGGATGTCCCCGCTGAGGAGGCCCCGCTGGCCACCCAGCTTGCCCAGCCCTCCTTTGGGCTTGTAGAGGGTCACCTCGCCCAAACCCAAGCCCTCCAGCTCCTCCAGCTCCAGCCGTGGGATGGGCATCCTCCAGTAGATGAAGGAGTCGTACTGACTGCTGATGGTGTCCAGCATCTTCGGGCTGGGAGGGGAGAGAGGAGAAGGGAGGAAAACTCTTACCAGAGCCACAGGAGTCACCCCAAAAGCTGCTGAGATCGACCAAACCCCACAGAAGACTTTCCCCTCCCCACCCAAAAATCAGAACGATGGAGATGGAGGAGCCCCGCCACTTGGTCTTCCTGGAGCTGGAATTTGGAGGGGTGTGCGATGGGATTTGTTGTGCCTCAGTTTCCCCCAAAAGGGCAGGGGTTGGGCCCCTTCCTGCTGGCATCTCCCCACACCCCGCTCTGTGCCCCCCAGCATCCACCCCACTCCGCTTGCTGGGAGGGACAGAAACAGCACCCAAACCAACCCGTTCCCCACCAAACCCTTCCAAAGGCTCTCGCCAAGCCCCCTGTGGGGTGGGCAGTGAGGAGGGGTCCCTGCTGACCCTCCCCAGCCCTCTCCTTTCCCCAGAGGGGGGGGGCACTGCTGCTGGACCCTCTGGAAGGGGCTGGGAGAGGCTCAGCTATAACACCCCACGCACCCCACTGCTGCTGGATGGGTGCCCACCATCCATCCCATCCCATCCCACCCATCCCATCCCACAATCCATCCCACCCCAACCATCCCACCATCCATCCCATCCCACCCATCCATCCCATCCTATCCCATCCTATCCCACCCATACCATACCATCCCAACCATCCCACCATCCATCCCATCCCAACCATCCCACCATCCCATCCCATCCCATCCCATCCCATCCCATCCCATCCCATCCCATCCCATCCCATCCCACAATCCATCCCACCCCAACCATCCCACCATCCATCCCATCCCACCCATCCCATCCCATCCTATCCCATCCCATCCCACCCATACCATACCATCCCAACCATCCCACCATCCATCCCACCCATCCCATCCCATCCCATCCCATCCCATCCCATCCCATCCCACCCATCCCACCCATCCCATCCCATCCCACCCATCCCATCCCATCCCATCCCATCCCATCCCACAATCCATCCCACCCCAACCATCCCACCATCCATCCCATCCCACCCATCCCATCCTATCCCATCCCATCCCACCCATACCATACCATCCCAACCATCCCACCATCCATCCCATCCCACCCCACCCATTCCATCCCATTCCATCCCATCCCATCCCATCATCCATCCCACCATCCATCCCATCATCCATCCCATCCCACCCCATCCATCCCATCCCATCCCATCCCATCCCATCCCTCCCATCCATCCATCCCACCCCACCCCATCCCACCCCCCTGCAGCCCCCCCAGAACCCCAGCAGGACCCTGGGCCTTGCTTCATCTCCTCCTCCCAGCTGAGTCACTCTGGTGCTGACTCGTTTTCCCCTGGCAGAACCCTGCCAGCACCTCCTTCCTCCCCACCTTTGCCACGGGGGGGGGGTTGAAAAAATAATAAATCAACCCCAAATCCCCAAATCTCTTTTCTTTTTTTTTTTTTTTTTTTTTTTTTTCCTTTTCTTTTCCTTTTTCTCCACCCACTCCCCCCCCTCCTCCAGTTGCCGCCCGGGGAATGGGAATCCGGGAGGATGATTCAGCCAAACCTCCACTCACCCTCCCTCGCTCCGGGCCGGCTCAGCAGCTGCGGAATTCAAGATTCCCCGAGTCACTCCCAGGCTATGAAAGGCGCTTCTGTCACCTCCCCGCCCCCCCCGGACCCCCCTCCCTGGGGAAACTGAGGCACGGGGCTTTGAAACCCACCCCCCATCCCTGGGGATCCATTCCTGGGGGATCCATCAGTGGGGATCCATCCCTGGGGGGTCCATCAGTGGGGATCCATCCCTGGGGATCCATCCTGGGGGATCCATCCTGGGGGGTCCACTCTTAGGGATCCATCCCTGGGGGATCCATCAATGGGGATCCACCCCTGGGGGGTCCATCCCTGGGGATCCATCCTGGGGGCTCCATAAATGGGGATCCACCCTGGGGGATCCATCCTGGGGGGTCCACTCTTAGGGATCCATCCCTGGGGGGTCCATCTTTAGGGATCCATCCCTGGGGGGTCCATCAGTGGGGATCCACCCTGGGGGATCCATCCTAGGGGGGTCCATCCTTGAGGATACATCCCTGGGGGGTCTATCCTTGGGGATCCATCCCTGGGGGATCCATCCCTGGGGATCCACCCTGGGGGATCCATCCCTGGGGGGTCCATCCCTGGGGGGTCCATCAATGGGGATCCACCCTGGGGGATCCATCCCTGGGGGGGTCCATCTTTAGGGATCCATCCCTGGGGATCCATCCCTGGGGGGTCCACTCTTAGGGATCCATCCCTGGGGGGTCCATCTTTAGGGATCCATCCCTGGGGATCCATCCCTGGGGGGTCCACTCTTAGGGATCCATCCCTGGGGGGTCCATCTTTAGGGATCCATCCCTGGGGATCCACCCCTGGGGATCCACCCTGGGGATATGCAGGGATGTGATTCAGGGTGGTGGCTGCTGTGGACAATGGGTTTTCGAGCTTCAAAGAAGGGGGGGGGGGACTCGGGGGGGGGAGTTCAGGACACAAGAAATAAAAGAAGCCAAACACCCAGTTGGATTGGGGGGGGGGGATCCTCCTGCCTTGATGTCACCCCCAGGGAGCAGCGTGGGGGACAAGGCACCACCTTGTCCTGCTGCTCCTCAGCAAACCCAGCTGCAGCCTGATGGGTGGTGCCCACTGCCCCCCCCCCTAATAATAATAATAATAATAATAATAATAATAATAATAAAAAGGAATGGGATAGAATGGGATGGAAAGGGATGGAATGGGATGGAATGGGATAGAATATAATGAAATTAATAAAAATAAAATGAAATTAAAAATGAAATTAAAAACGAAATGAAATAAAATAAAATGAAATAAAATAAAATGAAATGAAATGAAATGAAATAAATAAAGTAAATAAAATAAAAATAATAAAAGGAAATAAAATAAAATTATAAAATAAAATAAAAAATAAAGTAATAAAATAAAATAAAAATAATGAAATGAAATGAAATAAAATGAAATAAAAATAATAAAATAAAAATAATGAAATGAAATGAAATGAAATAAAATAAAATGAAAATAAAAAAATAAAATAAAATGAAAATAAATAAAATAAAATTTAATTAAAATAAAATAAAATAAAAATAAATAAAATAAAATAAAATAAAATAAAATAAAATAAAATAAAATAAAATAATCAAATCAAATCCTGAGGTGCCCACGCCCCCCTTCCACCCAAATTCTCTCCCCCCCCCACCCCAAAAAATAAAACCAGACCCCCAAACACCCTCTTACCTGTGCAGAGTGGGGGTGGGTGAGGGGTGGGCCGGGGTCTTTGTCCTGGGCAGCGGTGGCTGTCGCGATGTCGCGATGTCGCTGTCGTCTGCAGGCGCTGCCGGGTCTGCAATGCAGCCCCTCGCTCCGCGCTCCGAACCCCCTGCCCGTGGGGGGGGGAGGATGAGTCAGCGGCTCCCACCCACCCTGGGGGGGCGTGGGCGTGGGAGGGGGGATCCTGCTCGTTGGCCCCCCCGGGTGAGGAGGGGATGAGGGGCCGGGTTTGGGGGATAACGGGGCGTTTTCAGGCAAAGGTTGATTTGATTTTCTTTTTACCTGGCTTGCCAAGAAAATCGGGCCGTGGCTGTGCCCCCCCCCCACCCCCCCTCTGAGCCCCCCACCCCCCCGGCTGTTCGGGGGGGTCACACGCAGCGAGGTTTGGGTGGGAAAAAAAAGAAATCCGGAGAAGGGGATGTTGGATTTTGGGGTGGTTTTATTGAGGTTTTTTTGCGGCGTTGCGGAGGCTCCGAGGGTTGGGTCAGAAACAGCCCCGGAGATAGAAATATGGGGGGGGGGGGTTTGACACCCCCAGAACCCCCGACAGGGACCACCCCCAAAACCCACGCGTGGCTGAGTCCCTGCACCCCCACCCCTGGCACCCCCACCCCTATTAGAAGCCCCCCTGAGCCCCTCAACCCTCAGGGACCCCCCAGCCCTTCTAAGACCCCTCCCTACCGGGACCCCCCAGATCTACCGGGGTCCGGGACCCCCATCCTTACCGCGACCCCCCCCAGCTCTACGGGGGACCGGGACCCCCATCCCTACCGGGACCGCCCCAGCTCTACGGGGGACCGGGACCCCCATCCTTACCGCGACCCCCCCAGCTCTACCGCGACCCCCCCATCCCTACCGGGACCCCCCCAGCTTTACAGGGCTCCGGACCCCCCCCCCAACCCTGCAGGGACCCCCATGGACTGTCGCCCCCCTCGGTTCCCCCCGGACCCCCCCTCCGGGCCGCGGCCCCTGCAATGCCGGCGCCGTCCAGGGTGGGAGCTGTGCTGGGGCCGGGCCGGACCGGGGGAGCGCCGCGTCCCGAACCCGCCGGGCCACGCCTGCCCGGGCAAGCTGGGAACCGGCACCGGCACCGGGACCCGCACCGGCACCGGGGGCAGGTAATGGAGCCGCCACGGGGAACCGGATCGCCGCCCCCCATCCCCCTCCCCCCAAACCCCCAACCCTTGGGGGGGCTGCGAGCCCACGGAAAGACCCCCGTGGGAAGGCGGGGAGGGCAGCGGGAGTGGGGGGCTGGGGAGAGGGGGTAGACCCCCCCTTGCAGAGCCCTGGGGGGTCGGGGGAGTCCTACCCGGACCCCTCGAACCTTATCGGGAGCCCCCAGACCCACCGGAACCCTCTCAGCCCTGCCGGGACCTCCCGGCCCTACCACCCCCCCGGGACCCCCACCCCTTCGGGCGACTCAGCCCTCCCAGGATCCTGGGGGTCCCCAGGCCTTCTGGGACCCCCTTAACCCCACCAAGACCCCCCCCAACCCCCCTAGGACCCCCCCTCAACCCTACCAAGGATCTCTGGGACCCCCCCCCCCTCCTCCATCGCGGGCACTCGGGGTGGCAGCTGTGTCTCCCCACTCCACGGGGGTCTCCCCACGGCATCCCGGGGGGGAAGGGGAGGGGATGGGGATGTGAGGTGGGGGTGTCTGTGGATTGGACCCCCCCGGAGGTTCTGCCGGTGCCGGTGGTGACGCAGAGCGGTGGTTTCCCAACCGGGAAGTCATTTTGTGTGTGCCGGGCCCGGAGCCGCCTTCCCCGGGGCCACGGGAGGGGGGGGAACCGGGGGGGCTGAGACCGGACACAGCTCAGTGCAAGGGTGGGCAAGAGGTGAGGGGCGTGGGGGGGGGGGGATGAGACCCCCGTGGTGCGGGGAGGGAGCGGGGGGGCTACCGAGGCCTGAGCGACCGATAGCCCCCCTTCCCCCCCCCCCTTTTTGGGTGTTGGGGGGTGGGCTTGGGGGAGAAGGAAGGGTCCGAATGGAGGGGGGACGGGGGGGTCGCGGCGTTTTGAACCCCTTTTTTTTTTTTTTGGGGGGGGGGGGTCGTGCGGGGATTCACTGCGGGCTCGTACGGGGTTGAGCGGCTTCCTGGGGCTCATTGCGGGGACTGGGGAGGGGTTGCGGTGCTGGATTTTTTTTTTGGGGGGGGGGGAAGGGGGAGTTTCTCCCCCCACAACTGATTCCCCACCCCCCCAGCCCCCCCCCCAAGGCCTTTCCGCCGGATCCGGCAGCGCTGGGGCGTTATGGCGGGGCCGGCAGCCGCGTTTCCGAAGGAAATGGAGCAAGAAAGCTAAAAAGAAAAACCCAACAACCCCCTCGCCCCCTCCCCCCGCACAGACAAACCCCCCCCTCTCTTTCCCCCCGACCCCCAGTTTCGGCCCCCCCCCCTCTCCCCCCGGGATGTGTCACAACCTGCCCGTTCTCAGCCACCTCCTCTCCCACCGAACCGGACTCTGGACCCATCCCAGCAGTGGGGGGGGGGGCAGAGGAGGGTGCTGGTTCTGTTTACCGGGGTCCAGGGACCCTCTAAACACCCCCCCCCCCACCCCGGTAAAATCCCCCCCCCCGGTAAAATCCCCCCCAGTGTGGGGACTCTCAGGTGTCTTGTGCAGAGGCCTCAGGGGGGGTGTGGGGGTTTTGCCTCTTTTCCCACCCATTTTTTTGGGGGTGAAAACCCCCCCCCCTTTTATTTCCACACCCCCTCTGCACTCCCTCCACCCCTGGTGATTTCCCCCCCAGCCCCCTCCCCATTTTTCTCGGGCTCCGGCTCCTTTTCGGAAAGGATGGGCTCTTTGTAGCCACTGGGGCCACCCCTGGCCCCCCCATCCTGCCACAGCACCCCCCAAACATGGCCTGCACCGGGGGGTGGGACATGGGGATGGATCCTACCCTGAGGGGGTCCCTGGGGGTCACCTTGGGGGTCTCTGCGTGAAGCCAAGGGGTGCCCTGGAGCTCTCTGTGCAACGCTGGGGGCTCTGGGGATCTCTGTGTAATTCTGGGGGTCTCCCCGGGGGTCTCCATGGGATGCCCAGGGTTCCTCAGGGGTCTCCGTGCCATACCGGGGGTCCCTGGGGGTCTCTGTGTAATTTTGGGGGTCACCTTGGGGGTCTCAGCAATGCCCAGGGTTCTTCAGGGGTCTCCGTGCCATACTGGGGGGTCTCTGGGTAATTCT
Organism: Calypte anna; assembly: GCF_003957555.1. NCBI lineage: Eukaryota > Metazoa > Chordata > Aves > Apodiformes > Trochilidae > Calypte > Calypte anna. The sequence goes on from NC_044270.1 coordinate 1,743,386, forward strand.
GGGGGTCTCCTCGGGGGTCTCCATGGGATGCCCAGGGTTCTTCAGGGGTCTCCGTGCCATACTGGGGGGTCCCTGGGGGTCTCTGGGTAATTCTGGGGGTCTCCTCGGGGGTCTCCATGGGATGCCCAGGGTTCTTCAGGGGTCTCTGTGCCATACCGGGGGTCCCTGGGGGTCTCTGGGTAATTCTGGGGGTCACCTTGGGGGTCTCAGCAATGCCCAGGGTTCCTCAGGGGCCTCTGAGGTCCCTTGGGGATCTCAGTGCAAGACCAGGGGTCTCTCAGGGGTCTTTGTGCCACACTGGGGTTTCTCGGGGGGGGGTCTCCATCTTAGTTTGGTTGCTGGATTTTGGGGTTGTTTCGGGGGGTCCAGGAACTGCAGGCACACAGCCCAGCCCCCCGAGCCGTGCCGTGCCTCAGTTTCCCTACCGTGAGCCAGCGTCCCCTCCCGACCTCCCTCCAGCAGGGGACAAACCCTTCCCTGGCTCTGCCTCCCCCCCAGGTGCATCCCCCCAACTCAGGAGGTCCCCCAACCCGTCCCCATGGAGTGAGCCCACCCGGGGGTCTCTGCAGCGGCGCGGCCCCCCCGGCAGCCAGCCCGGCCGGGAGCCGCCAGGATGAGCGACTTCTGGCACAAACTGGGCTGCTGTGTCGTGGAGAAACCACAACCCGTGAGTAGCTCCAGCCTGGGAGGGTCCAGGAGGGTCTGGGGATCCCATGGCGAGGTGAGGAGTGGGCTCATGGCCTTCATCCACTTGCAGAAGAAGAGGAGGAGACGGATCGACCGCTCCATGATCGGGGAACCCATGAACTTCGTCCACCTGACGCACATCGGCTCCGGAGACATGGCCGCGGGGGAAGGGCTGCCCATGGTATGGGGAGCATGGGGGGCTTGGGTGTCACTGTTGGGGTGGTGGGTCCCATGGTTGGGTGCTGATGGGTCCCATGGGTGGGTCGCAAGTGTCAGAGTTGGGTGGTTTGGTGTCACTTGGGTTGGTGGGTCCCCTGATTGGGTGATGGATCCCATGGTTGGGTGCTGATGGATCCCATGGCTGGGTGATGGGTCTCATGGTTGGGTGATGGATCCCATGGCTGGGTGATGGATCCCATGGTTGAGTGCTGATGGATCCCATGGCTGGGTGATGGGTCTCATGGTTGGGTGCTGGATCACATGGTTGGGTGATGGGTCCCATGGCTGGGTGATGGGTCTCATGGTTGGGTGCTGATGGGTCCCATGGTTGGGTGATGGATCCCATGGCTGGGTGCTGGGTCCCATAGTTTGTTGATGGGTCCCACAGTTGGGTGCTGGGTCCCATGGTTGGGTGCTGGGTCCCATAGTTTGTTGATGGGTCCCACAGTTGGGTGCTGGGTCCCATGGTTGGGTGCTGGGTCCCATAGTTTGTTGATGGGTCCCATGGTTGGGTGGGTGCTGGGTCCCATGGTTGGGTGCTGGGTCTCACAGGGGTCTCTGCCCCCTCCCCCCAGACGGGTGCTGTGCAGGAGATGAGGTCCAAGGGTGGACGGGAGCGACAGTGGAGCAACTCCCGGGTCTTGTAGCCTGTGAGTACCCCTGGGAGCAACACCCGTGGCACCACCACCCCCACCCAGCCAGCACTCGGGCGGCTCCGTCACGCGGCCTCTCGGACTTTGCGGATTCCTGGCTTTTTCAGCCCAAAACTCGAACTGCCTCGAACCCCCCCAAGCCGGAGGAGCAGCCGAGCGCTTGAACCCCGTGGTGATTCGACCCTCGCTGCCTCTGGGCCCTCCGTGCCCCCAGAGACCCCCCCTTCCCTGGGTGGGGGGCACGGGGCTGGCAGCCCCCCCGGGATCCCATCCCAAGGGACGCTCCAGGAGCTGCCGGGCTCCACCTGGATGTGCCAAATCCTCCTGGTTTTCCCTTTTTTTATCCACGCCAGCATCTCCCGGGGGTCCCTCGCCGTGTGCCTTGGATTTTCCCTGGCAGGGAGGGGAGGTTGGTGAAGGGGGAGGGGGGGGTCCCGGGGCAGAGGTTGATTTGGTGCCTTCCCGGAAAAGGGTGAAAAATGAGCAAAACTGGGATGAAACCCCCACACTTCGGTGCAAAAACGGGGATTCAACCCCCGACCCTCCAGTCTCTCAGCAGGGGCAGTGCCAAACCTCCTGCTGGCAAACCCACCGCCTGCCTTCTTTTTTTTTTTAGGGTTTTTTGTTTGTTTGTTTGTCCAAAAGCCAACTCCAGGCAACCTTCCCCACCTGGGAGGGGGTCACCCTCTCTGCTGGCATCACCACTCGGGTGGGGGTTTCACCGGCACCGGACGAGGCAGGACGGGGCCCGACCCGAGGAGGGAATTGGGGCTCCTGAATTTCGGGTGTATATAGTTTTTTTTAAATAGCACCAAGATTAAATATTAAAAAAGGAGGTGCCAGGCATCAGGGCCAGGTGGGAGAAGCTTTTCCCCCTTCGCCGTGCTCTGCGCCGGGATGCTCCAGACCCTCGGTGTTGGTCACTGATGCCCGAGTTGGTTTTTCCCCTCATTTGGGGGAAAAAACATCCCACCCCCCCACCCCTCCTTGGAAATAAAACCCTTTTGCTGTCCCCTTGAGCTGCCCCGGGACGTTGTGCCCCAGGGAAAAAGGGGGTGCCCCCAGGGAGGGAGGAGTGGTGTTGGAGCAGTCACAGAAGAAAAGCCAAGAGCTAAAAGTGGGAGAAAAGGGAAATTTAATCCTTGGGGACAGTCCCTGGCCAGCCACACGTCCTGACCCACCACCCCAGGTCCCCCTCGGCCCCCCCAAGGGAGGAAGAACAGCAAGAACTCATTAATCCCCCCCCCCCTCAGTGCCTTCATTACGTGGGTGCAAGCACTGCCCACGCCCCTCTGCTCATGGGGTCCCCAAAAACCCACCCGAGGGGACCCAACCCCATGGGGACTGGGGGGCAAACGGGAATGAGGACCCATTCCCAGCAGGAGCTGAGCACTAACAGAGGTGGCTGTGACCCCCCCTATGCCCAGACACCCCGCAGGGTCCTGCCTGGGACCCCCCCCTACCTTCAGCCCCCTCCTCTCATTTGGGGGAGCCAGGGGGCTGCCCAGCAGCGATGCGGCTGACCCGCTCCAGGACGTCCTGGGGGCAGAGGGGGGGCACGGGCTGTGCCAGCGGGCATTCCTCCACCAAGCTGTTCATGGGGGTGGGTGGGGGGACCACCTCCTCCTCCAGGACCCCCCCGGCACCCCCCGAGCTCCCCCCTAGGGCCGCCCGCAGGATGGGCAGCACCTTCTTCCGCGATGCCCAAGCGTTGCCCTGGGTGTAGGCGGCCAGGCAGGACCAGGGGCTGGGCAGGGGACGGAGGTTCAGGGCCGGTTCCGACGCCTCCTCCAGCGCCCGGCACACCTGGAAGGATGGGGGGGAAGGGGAAATGTCAGTTGGCACCCCCAAAACGGAAGGGGTGAACCACCCTGGGGGTGCCCGGTCCCCGACTGACGGCGCTGCGCAGGGTCTGGCGGGGGCTGTAGACGGCGAGCTGGCGGGAGGGCTCCAGCTGCTGGTTGAAGGAGATGGTCATGGCCACCAGCCCGGCGTATCCCTGGGCTTGGCAGAAAGCTTCCAGGTCCTGCAGGAAGCCCGGACGGCGTAGGAAGGTCTGGAGAGGGGACACGGGCTGCCGTCACCTCGCTGTCCCCGTTGTGTCAGCCCTTGCCTCAGTTTCCCTTCCCCCGTGGTGAGCCTCACCTCCAGGTCAACGTAGATGCCGCTGATGGGGAGGAGCAGATCGTCAGCAGAGAGGACTTTGAGGTCTTTCCGCAGCATCTGCTCCGTCGTCAGCCCTGGGAGACACCAGGAACCAAGTGTGACCCTGGCGTTGTGTCCTTGTCCTCAAGACGAGGGGCTCTGTCCCAGGACCTGCTGCCAAGCCAGACCCCAGGTGACACCACCGGACCTGAGACATCAAACTTGGCTGCTTGGAGGGCTTCAAAGACCTTGTCCCGGGCTGGCAGGTCTGGGAACCTCTCCTCCAGCAGCGAGACACACGCCACGTCCCGGGGTGTCGCCTTCCCGGCGGCCGGGCTGAGGTTGATGCAGTCCAGGAGGATGGTGCCTGGGGTGGGAAGATGGAGAGTTGGGACCATCGGTGGTCACCATCCCCTTGGGTCGGGGCTCCAGGAGGACCTCACCGTGCAGCAGGGCGGCTGTCACCCTGTCCAGCACCCCCGGGGGACCCTGGGCGATGCGCTCGGTCACCAGCGTGGCACAGGAGCCCACGGGTGCCACCGTCAGCGGGCAGCGGGGAGCTCGGTCCCGGTCCAGCGGGCGATGATCCAGAACCTCCACCACTGCCTCTTCCAGGGCTGCGTCGGTGCTGGAGGGTGAGACGGGGAGGGTGAGACCCCCGGCATGAGCCCCCAGGAGGTGTCACCCTCATCCCAGCCTGGAAACCCCCTCGGTTCCTCTCCTACCCTAAAAACACCCCGGAAAGGGAAAAGTTTTTTACCCGCCCTGCAAGGAAAAAAAAAAAACCACAAACCCCAAAACTTCGGGGTGGGGTGGGGGACAGGGACACGAGGTTGTCCCCAGGCTCACCTGGGCAGGACGTGGTGATCCACCAGGGTGAGGGAGAGCAGCCCGGCAGTGTGCAGCCCCCCCAGGTCGATCTCATCCCGGCAGATGAGGGAGGTGGGGGGGATCCCCTGCTCCCCCAGCAGGAACACGGCCTCGGTCCGCAGGGGCAGCTCAGCCCGGGGGATGTTCAGCACAGGGATGAAGGTGGTGGCGGGAGCCGGGGAGGTCTGCGGCCACGGAGGGGGGGGGGGGATAAGGTGAGGTGACCCCCAAGCCACCCTTTTGTCCCCAAACTGGTGGCCTGGCCTCACCTTGGCTAAGAAATAAGCCAGGGCCAGGGCTGAGACGGTGGAGTCCAGGTCACAGGCTTCGTTTCCCATCACCACGTGGACCTCCTGGTGACGCTGGATATGGTCCTGCCGGGACAGGGGACATCAGGGACACGTCCCCATCCTCCAAACACACCCCCCCACCCCAAGCCCACCCCTTTTTGCCACCCTCGAGGGGATGTTGATGTCACCTGCAGGTGCCACCCATCTCCCAGCTGCCACCAGACTTCCCCAAGTGTCCTCGGGAGGAGACCTGGCCGGGAGCCATTCCTGGCAGGAAAACCTCACGTTTTTGGGGCACGTGGGTGTCACCCGTGTCACCCCCACCCCCCTCCCCAGCGTCGGGCGCCTGCCCCGTCACGCTGTCTCCAGGTCCTTTTTTTGGGTGACAATTACTCCGTGCCATAACCCAGATTCCTTTCTTTATTCCATTGAAACCCGGGCAGTAAAAGAGGGGGGGGGGGGGGGAGGTGGGGCAGCAAACGAGGGGTTTGGGGGGGGTCCCTGGGGTGGCTGTGACCCAGTGGGGGGGGGGGCTGAGCTTCTGTTCATCCTGTGACACCTCCCCACATGCACCCCAACCCCTTGAGCACCCCACTCCTCATGCACCCCAATCCCTTTGGCACCCAAACCCCCCCCGCACCCCAATCCCCTGGGCACCCAGACCCCCCCCTGCACCCCAATCCCCCGGGGCACCCTGACCCCCCCTGCACCCCAATCTCTTTAGCACCCAGACCCCCCCCTGCACCCCAATCCCTTTAACACCCAGACCCCCCCCCCTGCACCCCAATTCCCTGGGCACACAGACCCCCCCCTGCACCCCAATCCCTTTGGCACCCAGACCCCCCCCTGCACCCCAATCCCCTGGGCACCCAGACACCTCCCCTGCACCCCAATCCCCTGCGCAACCAGACCCCCCCCGCACCCCAATCCCCTAGGCACCCACACCCCCCCCCTGCACCTCCCCCTTGTATCCCAATCCCTTTGGCACCCAACTCCCCCCGCACCCCAATTCCCTGGGCACCCAGACCCCCCCCGCACCCCAATCCCTTTGGCACCCAGACCCCCCCCGCACCCCAAACCCCCCCTCTCCCCGCTACCTGCAGAGCCGCTCGGTTCCCCGCCACGAACCGCTCCATCACGGCAGCGATCCCCGCTGCCACCCGCCCGGCACGGCCCAGTATGGCCCAGTACACCCCAGTACAACCCGGTACCGACCCCCCCTTACCCCCCCCCAGCCTCAAACCTCGGGGCGGGGCCGCCCGCGCGGGCTGGCGGGAAGGGGGCGGGGGGACCGGGAAGGGGGGTGGCAGGGGGGTGACCCCCCCCAAACCCAACCCCCCCTTCCAGGCACCGCAAAGCCCCCCCCCAACCGGGCTGGACCCCCACAGACCCTCAGCCCCCTCCCCCCCCCAGTCCCCCCTTTATTCCAGTTGCGACTCGTTAGTGGTAACCAGTAACCAGTGACCCAAAGGGGAGGGGGGGGGGGGCTTTAAAATGAGGAAGAAAAGGGGAAATCGGTGATTTTTAGCGCTGGGGGTGGCCACGCCTCGGTCGGTGAGATGGCGGCGGGGGAGGGAGCGGAACCCCCCCTGCCCGCCCCCTGCCCGCCCCCCTCCCGCCTCCTGCCCGGGGGGAGCCCGGAGCAGCCCCGGAGAGAGGGGACAGGAAAAGGAGGAAAAAGGGAAAAAAAGGCGGAAAAAGGGTGGGAAAAGGAGGAAAATAAAGGGGAAAAGAGGGGGGGGGAAGAAGAAAAAAAGGAGAAAGGAGGGGGAAAAAAAAGGGGGGGGAGAGAAGAGGGTAAGAGGTGAAAAGTAGGGAAAAAGAGGGAGGAAGAAGGAAAAAAGAGGGGAAAAAGAAGGAGAAAGAGGAAAAAAAGGGGGAAAGGGAATAGGAGGAAAAAGAAGGAGGAAGAAGGAAGGAAAAGGAAAAGGAGGGGGAAAAGAAGGCAAAAAAGAAGGAAAGAAGAAGGAAAAAAAGGTAAACAGAAAAGTGAAAGGAAGAAAACCCGGGAAAAAAGACGAAAAGAAGGAAAAAAAGGAAAAAACGAAAGGAAAAGACGGAAAGAAGAAGGAAAAAGGTGGGAAAGGGGCGAGCGGGAACCAAAGCACCCAAAGGGAGAGCGGGGGGGGGGGGGGGGGTCGGGTGGGTGCCCCCCACCCGGGGGATGCGGGAGAGGGGGTTTTTGGGGTGTTTTGGAGGAGGGGGCTGGGATGGGGAAACTGAGGCAGGGCCCGTCCCGCCCCGCAGCCAGGGTTGGGCAGCCGGTTCGGCCGGATCCCTCTGTATGGTGATTTTAAATCACTCTTCTTCTACTTTATTTGGTTGAATCTGTTTTATTTTCTCTTTAGAAAGAATATTTCTTTTTTTATTATTACTTTTAAGCCTCTTTACCCCCTGCTTACCCCCGCAGAGCACTTACTATTTTAGTTTGCTTCTTAATGCTCCTCATTTAATGAGTGACCTCGTTACCTCCTCCCCACCTCTCTGCGTTTATTCCATTTGTACAGATGATTTCTTCATTTATTTCTGGGTTTATTCAGTGAGAATATCAACATTCCCACATTCACCCCTGTCAGGAATATTTCCCTCTTGATTTACAGATTTAATACAAATATTTCTGTTCCTCTTTAAGGAAATCAACTTTTAAGTTCATTTATTACTGATAATTAATTACCACCAGTTTACCACCACCCCTCCCTCTCCCTTCCCCTCCTCTCTGTACCTCACACCCAGGGAACGATTTTTTGCCGAATTTCTTCACTTTTCCACAGCCAAATTTCCCAACAAACCCCCAAGTTTCCCCCTCTCTCCCCAGGACCATCCTCACCACCCCGATTTCCAAGGAAAAGCAGCGCTGCTCCAGCTCCTCCCAACCCCTCAGTCCCTCCCAGGTTGGTTTGGGATTTGCTTTGCCAAAGGGATAAAATCCACGTTAAAATAACAAAACTCACACCTTTATTTTATTTTATTTTATTTTATTTTATTTTATTTTATTTTATTTTATTTTATTTTATTTTATTTTATTTTATTTTATTTTATTTCTTTTGATTTGTTTCATGTTTTCACATCCATTTCGAGGTGGGAGCAGCCCCAGCTTTTGGTTTTGCACGGTTTCAGTTAAAGGGATGGAGGGGGGGGAGGACCCAACACCTGGCAGAGGAATTGGCCTCATTACCACTTTATTTACTTTATTTATTTTCTTTTAATTTGTTTTTTTCTTGGAATACCCAAGTTGGACCTTTCTGAGGGAGGAAGTTGGGGATGTGGCTGTTCCTGGAGGGACCCGGAGCATTCCCAGGGCTCTGATCCCGACACCCTCTGGAACCAGGACACCCATGGAGCAGCCCCCTAAGGAGGGGGGGACACTCCTGCCCCCCCCCAGTGGGGAAGGGTCCCACCCCCCCCCAGAGGGAATGATCCCTGGGGACAGGACCCCCCCCCCAGCCCCCCAGCCTCAGCCAAATGCTCCCGAGGAGCCTCTTGCCAAGGGGGGGGGGGTCCTTGGCCGGTGTCCCCCTGCCCAACCCCAGCGCTGAGGTGGGGGGGACAGGGGTGGAGCCCCCTCCCCCAGCCCGCAGCCCCCCCAGGGAAGAAGCCCGGGGGGATTTTTATTCCGTGAAGTGGATCAGGTGGAAGGGGGAGCAGACCCCCATCATCACCCAGAGCCAGAACGGGCCCTGCCCGCTCTTGGCCATCATCAACGTCCTCTGCCTGCAGTGGAAGGCAAGTGGGGGGCCTGGGGGGGCTGGGGAAGGGTTGGGGAGGGGGTGTCAAGCTCGGCTCCCCCCCGGGATGATGTGGGGAGGGGGTCTGTCCCCAACCTCTGCCTGCTCCCAGGTGAAGCTGTCCCCGCAGAAGGAGGTGACCACGGCCGAGGAGTTGATGGCACATTTGGGTGAGCCCCCCCCCCCCAAACTCCTCCCAAGGGACCCCCCCCCAACAACAGCCCCCCCATCCCAAGGCTGTGCCGTGGTGGAGGGGCTGAGGGAGCTGCTTTTCCAGGTGATTGCATCTTGGCTGCCCAACCCCGGGAGCCCTCGGAGGGGCTGGAGCTCAACTTCCAGCAGGTGAGGAACGTCGCCCACATATTCCCCACCCCCCCAAAAAGAAAAACCCCAAACTGTGCCCCCCCACCCCACCCCACGTTTTTTATGGAAGCTTTGGAACAGGTTGCCCAGGGAGGTGGTGGAGTTGCCATCCCCAGCTGGGGGGATGGGGGTGTTCAGGAGATGGTTGAGTGGTTGTAGGACTCATGGTCTTGAAGATCCATCCCAACCACCATGATTCTGGGATCTCAGGGAGCAAACCGTGGCCTTGGGCTGCAGGACTGCACCTCCTGAGGAACTTCCTACCTCCTCCTGAGGAACTCCTTACCTCCTCCTGAGCAATTCCTTACCTTCTCCAGAACATCAACGATTCCATGATGGTTCTCCCCAAGTTGGCAACGGGGCTGGACGTCAACGTGCGGTTCACGGGGGTCTCCGACTTCGAGTACACCCCTGAGTGCATCATCTTTGACCTCCTCAACATCCCCCTCTACCATGGCTGGCTGGTGGACCCCCAGGTGAGCTGGCCCCGTGGCTTGTGTTGGTCCAGGGAGACGAAGGAACGGTCCAAAGGTCGGTGAGGCAACTGGAATGGGCTGTCCAGAGAAGCTGTGGATGCGCCCTCGTTGGATGCGCTCAAGGACATCTTGGATGGGGCAACCTGGGCTAGGGGAAGGTGGTCCTGGCCGTGGGGTTGGACTGGATCATCTGGGAAGGTCCCTTCCAACCCAACCCAACCCAACCCAACCCCTTCCCTGGTGGAAGAAACCCTTCTGAGAAGCTTCTTGGACATCTCTGTGGTGGAGCAGTGGTCCAGCTGGTTGGACACAGTCCCAAGTGACCCCTTCTCTGCCCTGGGCTCTGCTGGGTCCCTGCAGAGTTGGTTCTCACCCCCTGTCCCCCCCCCCCAGAACCCCCAGGAGGTCCAAGCTGTGGGCAAACTCAGCTACAACCAACTGGTGGAGAAGATCATCACCTCCAAACAGGCTCCTGACTCCAGCCTGGTCAGCGAAGGTGAGGGTCCCATCCACCCCCCACCCCACCTTGGGGTTTTGGGGGTGCTGCTCTGGGTGCTCCAGCCCCTCTCCCACCACCCCGCCGTGTCCCCCCCACCCCAGGAATGGTGGCCGAGCAGTTCCTGGAGACCACAGCCTCCCAGTTGACCCAGCACGGGCTCCAGCAGCTGCGGGCGGCTGCCAAGGAGGAGGAGCTCAGCGTCTTCTTCCGCAACAACCACTTCAGCACCATGGTCAAACACAAGGTGCAGCCCCCTCCCCACCACCCCTGGACCCAGCAGACCCCTTCCCCCACCTCCCCACCACCCCTGGACCCAGCAGACCCCCTTCCCCCCCCTCCCCACCATCCCTGGAGCTCTCAGACCCCCATCCCCTCACTCAGACCCCCATCCCCTCCCCCCCATTCCCTCCCTCAGGCCCCCATCCCATCCCCCCCTACCCCCTCTCTCAGACCCCCCATCCCTGGAGCCCTCAGACCCCCTTTCCCCCCCCCCCCCTCCCTCAGACCCCCATCCCCTTCCCCCCATCCCCTTCCCCCCATCCCCTCTCCCCCATCCCCTCCCTCAGACCCCCATCCCTGGAGCCCTCAAGACCCCCTTCCCCCCCCTCCCCAACCCCCCCCTCCCTCAGACCCCCATCCCCTCCCTCAGACCCCCATCCCTGGAGCCCTCAAGACCCCATTCCCCCCCTCCCAACCCCCCCCCTCCCTCAGACCCCATCCCCTCCCTCAGACCCCCATCCCTGGAGCCCTCAAGACCCCCATCCCCCCTGCTCCCCAACCCCCCCACTCCCTCAGACCCCATCCCCCTTCCCTCCCCCCCCACCTCTCTCAGACCCCCACCCCGTCCCCCCCCACCCTCTCCCTCACCCCCCCGTGTCCCCTGTCCCCAGGGCCACCTCTACCTGCTGGTGACAGACCAGGGCTTCCTGCAGGAGGAGGGGGTGGTCTGGGAGACCCTGCAGCGGGTGGATGGGGACAGCCGGTTCTGTGACACCCACTTCCACCCCAGACACCCCACGGGCAAGGAGGGGGGGGCCACAGCAGCCCCCCCAAACCCCCACCCCCACCAGAGACAAGTGGACCAGGTAGGGGGGAAGAAGAGGGGGTGTGGGGGGGGGGCACACAAGGGGGGTGATGCTGAGCCCCCCACCCCCCCTCTCCAGGATTTCCTGCTCGCCCTCTCTCTACAGGGGGTCCGGGACCCCCAGGACCCCCCCCCGGTGCTGAGTGACCTGGAGCTGGCCCAGCAGCTGCAGCAGGAGGAGTACCAGCACCTGCCCCCCCCACAGGTAACGGGGGGCTCCCAGGGATGGGGGGGTCCTCACCCCCTGACCCCCAGCTCTGACACACAGGGGGTGGCGGAGCCCCTTGGGGACACTGGGGGGGGGTCCTGGGGGGTCCCCACCCCTCTCCTTCTTTACCATAGGGAATGGGTGCCCCTGGGGGGGGGGACGCTGGGGGGGGGTCCCCACCCCTCTCCTTCTGCCCCACAGGGGGTTGGTTCCCCCTGAGGACATTTTGGGGGGGTTCCCACCCCTCTCCCTCTGCCCCATAGGGGATGGGTGCCCCCTGGGGACATTTGGGGGGTCCCTGGGGGGTCCCAACCCCTCTCCTTCTGCCCCAAAATGGGTGTCAGTGTCCCTGGGGATATTTGGGGGGTCCTTGGGGGGTCCCCACCCCTCTCCCTCTGCCCACAGGGGGGGCGGGCAGCTGGGGAGCGGCGGCCACGTCAGAAGCCGGAGTTGGACTGCACCCTCCTGTAGCCCCCCCGGGGGGGGGGACACCCCACTAAAGCTCCCTGGGGGGGCACCCACATGTCTGGGGAGACCCCCCCCGGGGACAGTGGGGGGGGGGACACACACACAGAGCACCGGGGGGGCCCTGCATCCCCACAGGGAGCACCCCAACCTTTCCAGTGGCCTTAACGCAGGGGGGGTCCCCCCAGCCCCTGTGTGGGGGGGGTCCCTGCGCTGAGATGGGGGGGGGGGGGATGCACTCAGGGCCCCCCCGCAACGCGGCCTTTGCCCTCGGGAAATAAAGGACTCGCCCGTGGCCACGGCTCTGACACCTGGGGGGGGACGAACCCCACGGGTGGGGGGTCTGGGGGGCTCTGCACCCCATGGATGTTTGGGACGGGGGGGGCCTCTGGGACCCTCTGCCCCCCTGGACACCCCCTCAGGGTGGGGGGTTTTTTGTGGGTTTTTTTTTTTGGGGGGGGTTGTGTTTTTTTTTTTTAAAGTGTGGGGTTTTTTTGGGGTGTTTTGTTTTGTTTTGTTTATTTGGGGGGGTTTGGGTTGTTTTCTTTTGGGGGGGGTTTTGGGGTAGTTTTGGGGGTTTTTTTGCTTTGTTTTTGGGGGGGGGGTTTGAGTTGTTTTATTTTGGGGGTGTTGTTTTTTGGGGTAGTTTCAGGGTTTTTTGTGGGTTTTTTTTTGGGGGGGTTTGGTTGTTTTTTTTTGGGGGGGGCTTGTTTTTTGGGGTAGTTTCGGGTTTTTTTGTTGGTTTCTTTTTGGGGTGTTTTTTTTTGGGGGGGGGTTGGGTTGTTTTATATTGGGGGGGTTGTTTTTTGGGGTAGTTTCGTGGGGTTTTTTTGTTTTTTTTTTTTGGGGGGGGTTGAGTTGTTTTACGTTGGGGAGAGCTGTTATTTTTTGGGGTAGTTTCGTTTGTTTTTGTTGTGTTTTTTTTTTTTTCTGGGGGGGGGGGGGGGCTCTTCCGGGCCTCCTCCTCCTCCTCCTCCTCTCGTCGCTCGATTGTTGAGGTCTGGCGCGCTCCGCCCCCCCCGTTCCCCTTCCCCCCCCCCCCCTCTTCCCCCCTCCCGGTTCCCGTCTCCGTTTCCCCCCCCCCCTCTTCCCCCCCCCCTCACCGGGCGTTGTCAGTGACGTCACTGCCGCCCGCTGCCTGGAGCGCGGGGGGGCGGGGGGGGCGGTGTGAGAGGGAGGGAAAAGGAGGGGGGGGGGGGAGGGGAGAGAGAAGGGAGGGGGGGGGGGTGCCCGGCGCGCGCCGAGCGGGAGGGGGGGGGCGGCAGCGCGAGGCGGCGGCGGCGGCGGCTCCGGGAGGCGGCAGCGCGTGAGTGCGGGGCGGGGGGGTTCGGGTTCGGGTCCCCTCCCCGGTTCCGTTCCCGGTTCCGTTCCCGGTTCTTCCCCTCACAACCCCCCCCCCCACGGGATTGAGGGGGGGGGGCACGCAGCGGGGCGGGCCTGAGGGAGGCGGTGCCCCCGAACCTCCCCCCCCCCCCCCCCCTCCTCGTTAAACCGGGACCTTCCCCCCCCCCCCCTCTTTCCCCGCTCCGTTGTTTTTCCTCCAACCCGCCCGAAATGCCCCGAATTTCCGCGTTTTCTCCTTTCCCTCAGGGATCGTTGCTGAAATCACCTCAGGGGGGAGGCCGAAGGGAAGGGGGGGGGGTGCCGGTACGAGGCCTCCCCCGCGGCGGGAACACCCGGGAAGGGGTGTGGGGGGGGTGGGGGGGTGAAGGTGCCTCAGACCTTACCCAGAACCCCCCCCCCCCTTTATCCCGGGACCCCCCCTCTCTGTTCCCCGTTACCTGCCCGCGGCCCGGCCCGGCCCCGCCTTACGAAACCGGGCCCGGCGGTTCCGCTTCCCCCCTCCCGGCCCGAAGCTGCCTCGTATTCCCCTGGGGGGGGCTGATTTATCACTTGGGGGGGGTGATTTATCACTTGGGGGGGTGATTTATCACTTGGGGGGGCCACCCCCTCCCCCTGACCCCCTCCCGAGCCCGGGCTCGTCTCCCCGGGGATGGGGGGGGAAAGAACCGGTTCGTGTCCGGTACCGAAGAACCGGGAGGTGTTGGGCACCCCCCCGGTATTTTTATTGAGGTGGGGGGGAGGCTGCCAAACGCCCCCCCCCCGTTTTTTGGGTTTTTTTTGGTGTTTTTAAGGCACAAAAGTGCTCATTGTGATCCCTAATCCCGCCCCGCAGAGCTGCTGGGGCCGGAGGGGAGGGGGGGGGGCTCCGTGCCTCAGTTTCCCTCCCCCCCCAGTATTTATGGGGAGGGGGGAGTCAAGCCCCTCGTTTAGGGGAGGGGGGGTGGGCTTCACCCTGGGGGTGTCCCGGTGCCTGTGGGGTTGGGGGGGTCAGGGCTGGGTGCCCCCTCCCTCAGGAGCTCTGTTAATCATCACCCACAGCCAGGAGCAAAGTCTGACCCTGCCGGAGCCGACACTCAGGGTGGGGGGGGTCACACACAGACCCCCCCTCTTTTTCCCCCCCCACTGGGGGTCTCAGCGGCCTCCTCAGGGGTGCTGGGACCCCCCCCCCACGCCCATTTTTCCCCCCCCCCCCCCCAGCATGTTCCAGACCCTGTACAATTACTTCTGGTGGGAACGGCTCTGGCTGCCGGCGAACCTCACCTGGGCCGACCTGGAGGACCGGGATGGGAGAGTCTATGCCAAAGCTGCTGACCTCTACATCACCCTCCCCGTGGCCTTCCTCTTCCTCATCGTCAGACACCTCTTTGAGACGTGAGTCCCAAAAGGGGGGGGTCACACACCCCCTCCCACCCTTCCCCAATTCCCCCATTCCCCCCACAGGCCTGGGTGCTGGGGGCACCGCCGCGTGGATGCGTCCCCGACCTGCCTGGGGGTGGCTGTGGCACCTCGGGGGGTCCCGTGGGGCACCTCGGGGGTCCTGTGGACACTCCAGGGGTCCTCAGTGAGCCCCCCCAGATGACATTTAAGGACAGACCCCCCCCCCCCAGCACAGCCCTGGCTTTGTGCAGCCGTGGGCTCTGGCATTTAAGGAGTGATTTGTTGGGCAAACAATGACGAGCGGAGGCTGGGGACAGAGGGGGCTTTGTTGGGAGAAGTGTGTGTGGGGAGGGGACACCCTGCCAGCCCCGGGGGGGGTGGGGGGGACAGTCCCCTACCTCTGGGGGTGACAGATTCCCCCACCCCCGTGACAAAACCCACCGTGGAGAAGCAGCAAGTGGGGTGGGGAAACCGAGGAATTGGGGTGCGGGGAAAGCTGAGCGGCTGCGGGGTGGCAGGGTGGGTTTGGTGGGGCCACATCAGCCAAGTGACGTGGAAATGGGGACATTTTGTGTCTTTGTGTCCCCACCTCCTCCCCCCAGGTACGTGGCCACCCCCCTGGCCGGGCTCCTGAACGTCAAGGAGAAGATCAGGTTAAAAGCCACCCCCAACCCCGTGCTGGAGAAGTTCTACGCTGCCACCACCAAACACCCCAAGCAGGTGAGGTGAAGGTGGGGTCTGGGGGTCCCTAAAATCCCCCAAATGGGTTTGAGGTGGATGGGGGAGGGCAGGGCCCCCCCCCCAGGGCAGGGCAGAGGGGTGACAATCCCTGGTGTCCCCCAGGCTGACGTGGAGATGCTCTCCAAGAAGAGCGGCGTCACGGTGCGGCAGGTGGAGCGCTGGTTTCGCCGCCGCCGCAACCAGGACCGACCCAGTCTGCTCAAGAAGTTCAGGGAGGCCTGGTGAGACCTGGGGCCACCATCCCACCTCGGGATGGGGTGGTTTGGGGGGGGGAAAATGGGGGTTTGGAAGGGGGACACCCCCTTTATCCGGGTGGGGATGGGGTCTGGTGGGTCCATCCCTCTCCCTCCCTCGCCCCGGTGCTCGCCTGAGGAACGTCTGCTTCCTTTTTCCAGTTGGAGATTCACCTTTTACCTTATTGCTTTCATTGCTGGCATGGCTGTCATAGTGGATGTAAGTATTGTGAGTGTGTGTGAGTGTGTGTGAGTGTGAGTGGGTGTGTCCCAGACCCCCCAACACCCCCCCAGACCCTCCCCAAACCCCCTCTGACCCCTCTGTCTCTCTCTCTCCCCTCCCCGTCCCGCAGAAGCCGTGGTTCTATGACCTGCGGGAGGTGTGGAAGGGGTACCCCATCCAGGTGAGTGGGAGAGGGGGGTGGGAGAGGGGAACCAGACCCCCCCCCACAGGGCTGCGTGGTTGGGGGGGTTTCTCTGGGTCTGCCTGATGCCCCCTGAAAGGGACTGAACCCCCCCAGGGTGTCGCTGGCACCCACCTGCAGGGTTTGCACGCTGGGGGTGCAGAAAAGTGCCTGGGACCCTTCTGGGTCTGGCTGGGCAGCAGGGGAAGGGCATTGAAGGGGAAGGGGGGGTTGAAGCCCCTCAGGACCCCCCCCAAAACCTGGGGTTTGGGTTTCAGAGCATGCTGCCCTCCCAGTACTGGTACTACATGATCGAGCTCTCCTTCTACTGGTCCCTGCTCTTCAGCATCGCCTCTGACGTCAAACGCAAGGTGGGGTCCCTGGGGGTGACATCTCAGCAGGGACATCTTCACCCTGGTTGTTGGTGGGAGGATTTGGGGGTGAAGGTAACACCACCCCCCCCCACCCCCTTTTTAAAAAAATGTTTGTTATTTTATCAGGATTTCAAGGAGCAAATCATCCACCACGTGGCCACCATCATCCTCATCAGCTTCTCCTGGTTTGCCAACTACATCCGTGCCGGGACGCTCATCATGGCCCTGCACGACTCCTCGGATTATCTGCTGGAGGTTGTGTCCCCTTCCCCAACCCCCCCTGTTCCTTCTCCTTTGTCCCCTCCCTGACTCACCCCCCCCTCTCCCCTCTGTCCCCTCAGTCAGCCAAGATGTTCAACTACGCGGGCTGGAGGAACACCTGCAACAACATCTTCATCGTCTTCGCCGCCGTCTTCATCGTCACCCGCTTGGTCATCCTGCCCTTCTGGTGAGCTGGGGAAGGGAAACTGAGGCACGGGGTGGGATGTTGGGTTTCGGGTGTCCCTAACGGGGCCGTGTCCCCCCATCCTGGCAGGATCATGCACTGCACGGTGGTTTACCCCCTGGATCTCTACCCTCCTTTCTTTGGCTACTACTTCTTCAACTTCATGATGGTGGTGCTGCAGTCCCTGCACATCTTCTGGGCCTACCTCATCATCCGCATGGCCCAGAAGTTCATAACTGGAAAGGTAACAGTGGGGAGGGGGTGAGGAAGGGGCTGGGGGGGCTCCTGACCCCACCCGAGGAGCTGGAAGAATGGGGGGGGGGTTTCAGGGGAGACCTCCCCACCCACCTCGAGCGTTGAGCCTGCACGTGGGGAGAAACCGCTGGGGTTGCGATGGGGGAAACTGAGGCACGGCAGGAAAATGGGAGCCCCCTCCTCTCTTATCTCCCCCCCCCTACACCCCACAGGTGGTCGAGGACGAACGGAGCGACCGAGAGGAGACGGACAACTCGGAGGAGGAGGAGGAGAAGGAGAAGAACGGGCCCCTGTCCAACGGCCACCCCGTCCTCAACAACAACCACCGCAAGGCCGACTGAGCACGGCGCTGGCCGTGGGGTGGGGGGGTTGGGGACACCCACACAGCAACCCCTCGGATGTCAAACCCCAGAGATGTCACCCCCAGGTGTCCCCTCTGTCCCCTCCATCCTCTTCAGTCCAGCAGAGCAAAACCAGGGCCCCAGTGAGAGCCCCGGGTCTGGCGCGGGGGCTCCCGCTCCCCCCTCGGTGCCATTTCTGTCACCTCCTGCCTTAAGCCACCGCCGTGCCCTGGGGACAGGCAGAGCCCTCGGGGGGGTGGCACTTGTCACCGGGTCCCCGGGGCTCCTTGTTCCCATTTTCCACCCCTCTTTGTGTCCTGCAACACCGGGAATGAAACCCACCCTTCCCCGACCCCTGCCCGGCTCCACCGCCGGCACCACGCGGTGGGGAAGGTGACACAGCCTTGGGGGGGGGACAGGAGGGGGGGAGGTGACACTTTTGGGGGGTTTTGGTGGCGGAACTTGATGATGACACTATGGAAGAAGCAAGGGGAGGGGGGGAAGCTGTAGGGTTGAGTCACTACTGGGAGTTTAATCCCCTTGTTCCTCCTCTTGTCAGTGGGTTTGGAGTTCACCCTCTCCAGGGCCTCTCCCGGTCCCTTCCCAGTGGTCACAGGACAAATTTGCAACTGATTTTTTTTTTTTTTTCCCTTTTTTTTTTTTGGGGGGGTGGGGAATTGAGGGGGTTTGTGTGTGGGGGGGTAGTTTGTTTTTTTCCTATTTATTTGGAAGAAGGAAGGAGCCGGGCTTGGCTCTGCCTCCCGCAGCCACCCCGGGATGCGGTGAGACCTCCCCGTGGTTGTGGGGTGGGGGTGGGGGGGGAAAAGGACCATTAACCAACTCAGACCAAAACGTGTTTTGTTGGTTTTGCTTTTTTTTTTTTTTTTTTTTCCTCTTTTTTTTTTAAAAAATAAAAGGTTAAATATATTAAAAGCTAAAAACTAATAAACTTCAGTAAAAAAAAACCCAACACACCATCAAGGGTTTGGTGGGTGCTGTGTGGGTGGTCCCGGGTTGAGGGGGAGGGGGGGCATAATTTGGGGTACAGATCCCTTCTGCAGTGCTAAAATTGGGCAGATTGGAGGAGTTTTGGTTGGGGTTTTTTTTGTTTTGTTTTTTTTTTTCCCTAAAGCTCTCCACACCTTCAGCCCGGGGTGGCCCCACTGCCTCCTCCTGGGATGACAAAGCTGCCATTCAGGTGGACACTGAGGATGGAACCAGAGCTCCTGGAGGCCCCAGAAAGGTGGTTGTGCTTTGGGTTGGGTTGTTCTTAAATTTAAAAAAAGGGAGGGAAAAAAAAACCCCAAACCAAAGCTGCCTTGTGCCAGCACGGAGCTGTGCTCAGTTTGGGTGCCCCAGGGAGTGGAGGTGGCAGCTGGATTCCCCCCACCTCTAGATTTTGCCTAATATTACCTATTTTTGATTTGATTCCAGTTTGCCAAAAAATCTGCCTCGTTTTCCACCCTCTTCAGTGATTTATTGAACCCTCTGTAGATGTGCAGCTCCCCCACCCCAAAAAAATAACCCCAAACCCCCACGCTTGAACCCAGGGAGGGGAAGAGGAGGGAGTTTGACTTCTGGAGCTGCTGTGGGTGGGGGGCAACGTCCCAGCTTTGCCCTCCCCCCCCCCAATCCCAGCTCCGGGGGGGTCTGTGGGGATGGGGTGGGCTCAGAGCAGCCGCCCGCGGCACTCGATGGCCCCGCAGCAGCACAGGAGTTCTTTGCCCTCCACGCTGCCCACTTCGTAGTTGTAATCCCACGTCAGCTCCGTGCCTGCTCGGATCCTCCTGGGAGAAGAAACAAAGAAATTAAAATAAAAAATAAATCAGCAGAGGTTGAAAGAATCAGCCAAGGATCCTGCCAGGAGGCAAAGCCCAGGGAGCACCTCGGGGTGCGGGTGCTGCTGTTGGCTCCCGAGCAAAGAGACAAAGTCCCCAGTGATTCATTCCTGTGGGGATTGGGACACCCAGGAGAGACACGTGGCAGGGACTCACAACCCCCCCGGGGATGTTTGTGACTCAACTGAGCTGCTCAGTGCCCAACTCTCCTCTTCAGGGAGGTCTGGAACTGCTGGAAGTGGCAGCAGAACCTCCAGACCTGGGATCTTCACCCAACGTCTCCTCACCCAACAACTCCTCCCCCACTTCCTCACCCAACTCCTCCCCGAGTTTCTCCCCACCCAGCTCAGGGTGGGCGCCCACCCCGTGCCCCCTCAGCCCCTTCCCAGCCCCCTCTCCACCCACTTGCTGGCGAAGAAGGCGACCCAGGGGAAGCGGAGATCGTGGGTGTCCACGAAGACGTTCTGCACGAAGAGGTTGGGGCTGCAGCTGTGCTGGAGAGGAGCAGAGAAAACCCCGGTCAGGAGCTGCTGGTGGGGAGCACCAGGATCTGGGAACACTCAGCTTGCCCTGTGTTTCTGCTCCATCTGCTGGAATGACTCCCTCCCCACCGGGGATGAGTCAGAAGATCCAAAGGTAACAGGAGCTGGAAGGACTCGGGAGGACTTGGCCGTCCTGCTGGTCAGGGGGTGGGCAGAGCTCCTCCCAGCACTGCTCTTTTCCCACTTTTTTTTCTTTTTTTTATCCTGTATTTCT
Source organism: Calypte anna (assembly GCF_003957555.1). Classification (NCBI taxonomy): domain Eukaryota; kingdom Metazoa; phylum Chordata; class Aves; order Apodiformes; family Trochilidae; genus Calypte; species Calypte anna. Next base: position 1,763,178 of record NC_044270.1, read on the forward strand.
CTAATCCTTGGGAGGAGCAGCCCCACTGCCAGGCTGGGTCACCCCAAAGCCTTCCAAGTGGGAGAGGGGAGGTTGGGGCTGGAAGTTGGGAGGCAATGGAGGATATTGCCTCATCTCATAGGGTCAGAGGATGGGCTGGGTTGGAAAGGACCTCAAAGACCATCTAGATGTTCCCCGAGATGATTGGAACATTATCAGGAATTATTTACTGACTGAAAAGTGGAGTGAAATGAGGCAACCAGGTGCCACTAATTCCTAGGGAGTGGCATGAGCCTAATGAGCCCACCTGTGCCTAATTAGGGTGGGCCCCCACTGCGCATGAGCAGGATTAGGGGACTAACCCTAATCAGGCACAGGTGGGTTTAACACAAGCTCATGCCACTCCCTGGGAATTAGTGGCACCTGGTTGCCTCATTTCACTACAGAAAAGTGGTCAAGTATTGGGACAGGCTGCCCGGGGCAGTGGTGGAGACACCATCCCAGGAGGGGCTCACAGAACATGTGGAGGAGGCCCTGAGGGACCCGCTCTGGTGGGCACGGTGGGGTTGGACTTCACCTTGGAGTCGTCTTTAACCTCAGTTCCATGATTTCATGACCTGCCCCAGCCCTGGAGGTGTTGAAGATGAAGCTGGACGGGGCTTGGAGCCAGCTGGGGTGGTGGGAGGTGTCCCTGCCTATGGTGAGGTGGGGTCTGGATGATCCTGAAGGTCCCTTCCAACCCAAACCTTTCTCTGATGCTACGGACGGGATTTCCGACTTCATCCTGCGGGAGGGCTCCCTGCCTGTGACCTGGGTCAGCTTCAAGGTCCCTTCTGACTCAAACCACCCCCTGAATCCATGAAACCTCTGCCTTCCCCTGGCTGGGGACTCACGTTGAGGTAGCGGCCCAGGTTGCCCTCCAGTTTGGCATCGATGATGTAGCAGGACTCCTCCCCATCGTAGAACTGCCGCGTGGTCTTGCGCACCGGGGCGCTCTCCCCCTTCTCGGCCGTGGCCATGTTGGTGGATTTGATGGCAATCCCGTGGGTGGACTTCAGGGCAAAGCCCCGGGTGGATTTCACAGCCACCTGCCTCTTGACAGGACCTGCCAGGAGAGGAGACACCACGTCTTCCAGAAGAGAAACCCCACAAGAAAACCTTGAGGGATCAGCCCAACCCCAACCCCAACCCTGGGCCTGGTGGAGCAGAACAGAACCAGAACCTCCCTCACTGTTGACTTGGTGATAGCCATAAAAATCTCCTGGTTTTCTTCAAGCACCTCATCCCTGAGGGCTGGCTTTGTCACTTCTGTCCCCAGCACCTCCAGGGGAAGCTTCAAACCTGGGGAACCTCCAGAGGTGCCAGGAGCAGCACACACCGTGCTCAGGGCTGCTCCATCTTCAGCCCCCAGGTTTCTCACCCTCCTTAAGGCTCAGCCCTCGTCCTTCCCCCTCCTCACCTGAGCCAGGGGAAGGGTTTTTCTTCTCGTCCCCTTCCTCCTCCTCAGATCCTGAGGAGATGGTCTGGATGTCATCACTGTCATTGGTGGTGCCCTGGGCCTGTCCTGCTGCCGCCTGCCCGGCCTCCCCCTCGCTGTCAGTGCTGCTGGAGAGGGTCAGCACATCCTGAGGAGAGGTGGGGACAGCCCCGGGGTCAGGAACAACCCCCAAGGTTCCCTTTCTGCCTGCTGGCTCCTAGCAGAGGGACCTCCAGGCTCTGGGAAGCCCTTTGGAAGGGGATCGTGCATGTGGACAGCATGTGGGAGCTGGAGAGGGACACAGAGCTGGGGCTGGAGGTGGCAGCAGCTTCCAGGACTCAGGAGCCCACCCTGGGTGATGCTCCAGGTTTTGAAAAGCTGGGAGAAGACCCCAAAACCCAAAGGATGTCTCCCTGAGGACAGGGGAACCCCCAGGCAGGAGAGGAGCACAGGCACAACCTCAGGAGAAGCTGGAGGTCCTCCTGGGTGTGGTTGGAAGCTGGGACAGGGCCAGGTCCCAGCCCAGCTCCTGCTCACCTCGGGGTTGGGCTGTGTGGCCAGGGAGTGTCTCCTGCTCTGCAGCAATGCTGTCCTGCTCGTGGGCCTCCGGATCCCTTCCAGCTTTGGGGGGCTGGGGTTGTACCCATACAACCTCCCCAGGTCCCTCAGCCTGTGGGGAGAGCAGGAGAAGAGCTCCCAGATCCATCTCCAGGGGGATTTGTTAAGCAGGGAGGGAGCAGCTGAGGACCACCAGGAGCTGGAGAAGCCCCGACCCTCCCAGTGCCCCTCCCTGGTGTTCCCACAGCCACGGGGCAGCCCTGGAGCTGCAGGATTCATCCAGAGGGGGATTTGGAAAGGAAAAACAGGAAAGAAAAGAAAAAAAAAAAAAAGAGAAAGTAAGGAACCTCACCCAGGCATTTTGATTGAATCTTCAGGTTCCTGCAGAGGGGAGAAGGACAGAGGATTAAAATCTCCCCCTTTTGGAGACACCCCGGGGGGGGGCAGGAGCTGCCCCCTCCCCCTTCAACCAGCCCAGGGTCCCCATCCCACCCAGCAGATCCCCAAACCCCCTCTGCAGAGCAAGGGGTGAACAGTGAGCACCTCCCCCTCCTGGGCTGTTCCTTCCTCACCTCTTTCTTCTCCGTTTTCATCTCCCCATCCAGCTCAGGCTTCTCCCTCTCCCCGAGCTCCATTTTGGTGCCTTTGGCTTCGCCTCCTTCGCTCGTCTTGAAGGAGGAGCTGCTGTCGTTGTCCTGGAAGCCCTCAGCCACGGTGTTGGAGCTCAGCCACGAGGCCACCTTGTTCTTGGAGGTCTCCTCTGACACGGGCAGCTTGCAGGAGGTGGCCACCCCCGTTTCCTCCTGGCCCAGGTGCCTGGTGAGCCCCGAGTCCTTGGAGGCCGTTTCCAGGTGCCCGTTCTCCTTCTGGCCCCGGGTCTGGCGCCTCGTGGCGTAGCTGCGCCAGACGGGGCTGGTGCTGAAGTCCTCGTCCTTGCAGAAGTTGTCATCAGAGCTGTCCTCGTTGGACTCCTCCTGCTCCTCCGTGCCCGTGTGCTCCTCCTCCTCATCCTTCAGGTCCACCCCGCTGCTGTCAGAGGAGCACTTGGCGTCGCTCTCGTAGCCTTCCTTGAAGTTCTCCACGCTCTCGATGTGATCCAGGTTGGCAAAGTACTCGTCCCCCATCTCCAGCCCCTCTTTGTCTGCAAAGTCATCCGTCAGGATCTTCCCTGGGAAGGAGGGAAAGGAAACGTGAGCTCCCCGGGGATGATATTCCCACCCCATCAACTCCATCCTCACCCCCACAAAGCTCACGGAGGAGCAAAGGGAACCCCAGAGTCACACGGAGTCTTTGACCTTCAGGATCACCCAAACCCAACCCTGGACAAACAGGATGGGCACCACTTTATCCCAAAGCCAGGATCACCTCCTAACTGGGGGGGAAGGAAAACCTGGAGCACGTGGCTGACCTACAGCTGAGCCTCATGGAGATCCAAGCTCCACAAGTTGCTCCAGGAGAAGGTTGAGATTGGAGATTGGGAGAAACTTCATCAGTGGAAAGGTAACAAAACCCCAGCCCAGGCTGCCCAGGGAGGTGGTGGAGTCCCCATCCCTGGAGATGTGGGGCTGAGGGCCATGGGTCAGCTCTGGGATGGCTGGAATTTGGGTTAAAAGTTGGAAGAGTTGGGTTCTGGTTGGACTTGATAATCTTAAAGCTCTTTCCCAACAATCCTGTCCTTCTGTGACAGCAGATCCACAGCTGGACGTCAGCAGGGGGCAGGAGAACTGGCTCAACATAAACTTCTCATTCTCTGTTTCAATCCTACCTGCTGATCCCTCCCTTCCTCCTGATCCCTCCCTTCCTCCTGATCCCTCCTCTCCTCCTGATCCCTCCCTTCCTCCTGATCCCTCCCTTTCTCCTGATCCCTCCTCTCCTCCTGATCCCTCCCCTCCTCCTGATCCCTCCTCTCCTCCTGATCCTTCCCTTCCTCCTGGTCCCTCCTTTCCTCCATATCCCTCCTCTCCTCCTGATCCTTCCCTTCCTCCTGGTCCCTCCTCTCCTCCTGATCCCTCCTCTCCTCCTGATCCCTCCTTTCCTCCTGATCCCTCCTTTCCTCCTGGTCCCTTCCTGCCTCCTGGTCCCTCCTCTCCTCCTGATCCCTCCTTTCCTCCTGATCCCTCCTTTCCTCCTGATCCCTCCTCTCCTCCTGATCCCTCCCTTTCTCCTGATCCCTCCTTTCCTCTTGGTCCCTTCCTTCCTCCTGATCCCTCCCTTTCTCCTGATCCCTCCCTTCCTCCTGATCCCTCCTTTCCTCCAGATCCCTCCCTTTCTCCTGATCCCTCCTTTCCTCCAGATCCCTCCCCTCCTCCTGATCCCTCCTCTCCTCCTGATCCCTCCTCTCCTCCTGATCCCTCCCTTCCTCCTGATCCCTCCCTTCCTCCTGGTCCCTCCCTTTCTCCTGGTCCCTCCTACCTGCATAGATGCAGACAAAGGAGCCCTTGGCGATGTCATCGAGGCACCTGATGCCCCAACCTTTGTTCTGGGTTTTGAAGAGCTGCAGTCGGACCTGGAGCCCGTGCTGGACCAGGCGGTTGGTGCACATGTTCACATCACACTTGCACCTCTTGTTGCACTCATAAACTCTGCCAGGAAGGAGAAGAAGAACAACCAAAGCTGCTGGAGAGATGTCCCCAGGCTTGAGGTGGCACCAGGGGATTGCAGGGGAGAGTGAAATGGGCTGGAGGTGCCCCAGGGGGAGGTTGGAGATTGGGAACAATTCCTTCCCTGTGTGGTGGAAAGTTGGGAAGGGCTGCACAGGGCAGTGGTGGAGTCACCAGCCCTGGAAGGGTTCAGAAAATAAAGGTGTTGGTGTGGTGCTGAGGGACGTGGTTGGGGTGAGGGTTGGATTTGATCTCAGAGGTCCTGTCCAACCCTCGTGGCTCTTACTGCCAGGTCCCACAGGAGCAGAGGGGTCACCAGGAGGTTCCCAGCACATCCTGGGCTCAGAGGCCACGTTTCTGGGGTTGGTGTTGAGGGCAGGAGAAGGCAGCAGCAGTGCTCACCCCGTGGGGAGACATTCCTCCAGCCTCTTGTGTTGGTAGCCAGAGTTGGGGTTGATGAGCCCACCCGGGGTGCAGCCAGTGGCCTGGACAGTCAGCTGGTGACAGGCACACTTTGACCTGGAGAAAGAAGACACAAAGTCCACCCCCTGGCCCAGAGCTGAGTTTTCTGCTTGGCAGGAAGGAAAAGGACCTGGGTGAGGGGGGGGGGTTGACCCAGAGTGTGCCCAGGTGGCCATGAAGGCCACCAGCATCCCAACTGGTATCAGGAATGGTGTGGCCAGCAGGGATTGTCCCCTTGGTGAGGCCACACCTGGAATCCTGGGGTCAGTTTTGGGCCCCTCACAAGCAGAAGGACATTGAAGGGGTGGAGTGTGGCCAGAGAAGGGCAACAGCCCCAAGGTGCCCCAGGGGAGGTTTAGATTGGAGACTGGGAGAAAGTTCATCATGGAAAGGGGGATTGATGGAACACCAACCCAGGGAGGTGCTGGAGTCCCCATCCCTGGAGGGGCTTCAAACCCTGGAGATGGGGGGCTGAGGGCTGTGGGGCAGCTCTGGGACTGGTGGGGTTGGGTTAAAGGTTGGAGTTGGGTTAAAGGTTGGTAGAGTTGGGTCAATGGTTGGTGGAATTGGGTCAATGGTTGGAGTTGGGTCAATGGTTGGAGTTGGGTCAATGGTTGGAGTTGGGTCAATGGCTGGAGTTGGGTCAATGGCTGGAGTTGGGTCAATGGCTGGAGTTGGGTTATGATTGGTGGAGCTGGGTCAATGGTTGGAGTTGGGTCAATGGTTGGAGTTGGGTCAATGGTTGGAGTTGGGTCAATGGTTGGAGTTGGGTCAATGGTTGGAGTTGGGTCAATGGCTGGAGTTGGGTCAATGGCTGAGTTGGGTCAATGGCTTGGAGTTGGGTTATGATTGGTGGAGCTGGGTCAATGGTTGGAGTTGGGTCAATGGTTGGAGTTGGGTCAATGGTTGGAGTTGGGTCAATGGTTGGAGTTGGGTCAATGGTTGGAGTTGGGTCAATGGCTGGAGTTGGGTCAATGGCTGGAGTTGGGTCAATGGCTGGAGTTGGGTCAATGGCTGGAGTTGGGTTATGATTGGTAGAGCTGGGTCAATGGCTGGAGTTGGGTCAATGGCTGGAGTTGATCCTAAAGATCTTTTCCAACCAGATGTGAGAGGAAATCCCATCTTTTCTTTCTTTTAACTGGTGGGGGCAGTTGGATTGCAGTCGGACCCAACGATCTGGAAGGTCTTTTCCAACCTGGATGATCCCATCATCATTCTGGACACGCTGAAGCCAAACCCATGACCCAGCAGATCCACGTGAGCGGAGCAGCCCTGAGGGCTGGGAACCCCTCTCCCCCCAGCCCCAGGAGGCACCTACTTGTCTCTGCAGCCATCCTTGCAGTCACAGCCCACCAGGAACTCGGAGCTGGTGTTGATGTAGACCCCCTTGCCGGGGATCCTCTCCTTGCTGTAGGCCACCTGGGGTGGGGGGGTGTTGTCAATCTCGTTGACACAGGAGAGGGGAACGTCCTCCCTGCCCTTGGTGATGTCGGCGATGTAGTAGAAGGGTTTGCAGGGCTGGAACTTGCGGTCCACCAGGACGTAGGGATCCAAACAGAACATCTCCAGGAAGAGGAAGTCACAGTCTGTCTCGAAGAGGTACCTCTCGATCTCCTGCATGCTCCTCAGGGACAACCCACAGGGGGTTTTGTAGAGCACGTGGAAACCCATCTTGCGGTTGACGCGGCGCCGCGCCGTCATCCGGCGGAAGTCGTAGAGGAGGGGGATGAGCAGGGGGTTCTTGCTCCGGTACTGGTCCCGGGCAATGGGCCGGACCCGGGACAGGCAGGTGGAGCTGCAGACGTGGGGGAGGTAGAAAAGCTTCTCCTGGGGGGCACGGTACGAGGGCTCCGTGGGCACCCGGTCCAGCATCCCGTGGAACGGCGGCGGCAGCGCGGCGGGGGTGGTGGTGGTGCCACTGGGTTGGGGGCTGGAGTGGGGAGAGGGGAAGAGTGAGGGGGAAAAAGAGGGGGGGGGTCTGCAGAGGACAAAAATAAACCCACCCCTCACCCCCAAAAATCAGGTGTGGAGGAGGCAGAGGGGAGCATGAGGTGGGTGTGGGCTCTGGTGGGTGCTGCGGAGGAGCCGCTGGGGGGGATGAGGTGAAGAGAAGCCCCAGGAAGGTTCTAGAAATGGGAATTTGGTGTGGAAAAAGGAGGGTGAGAGCCTTTGGGGCCAAGGTCCCACTGGGGTGAGGTCTGGTCAGAGAACCTCCAAGCTCAAGCCAACAACAAAGCATTAAGCAAGAGCTGTCTGGGAAGGAGCTCGAGGTTGGGGTTGACCTCTGAGGGGACAAGGACCCCCTCAGCCCCCCTCAAAACAAACCCCCACCCAACCAAAAAACCCCAAATCCTCACCAAACCTCCCACCACCACCTCCCCAAATCCATCAGGGAGCTGGAAGGGGGGAGAGGGAGGAGAGGAGCAGAAGCTTTGCTCACCGCTGGGTCCTTCCTGCTGTGGGGGGGTCAGTGAGGATGGGGGGCGAGGGGGAGGACTGCCCAGAGCCCACCGAGCTGGGACGGAAGGAAGTGCTCTTCTTGGCCACTTGTTTCCTGCCCTGGGCTAGCTGGTTGTCAGGGCACCTGTGGGAGGGAAGGAGGGAGGTGATTTGCAGGAGCCCTCAGCTTGGGAGACACCAAAAAGGTCCCAAAACACAGGGCTGGGGTTGGAGGCACAGAGGGGCAACCACAACAGCCCCCCCTAAACCCCCCCTGCAGCCCCCCAAAGAGACCCCGAGCAGGTTTTGTCCTGGGAAGTGTGAAAATCAGGACATTTCTGCCAATTTCTGAGCCCCCCCCCTCCCAGCAGCACTCAGCCACCTCCTGCTGTGGGAGGCAGGCACTGAGGGGAGGGTGTTTGGGGCAGGGGGGCAAATCAGGAGGTGAGGAACCCCCCCCCCAGCAGCAGAGAGCTTGGGGAGGCTCAGCCTGTGGTGCAGCAGTCCAGGGAATGCAAGGGAATCATGCAGGGAATGCAAGAGGATCCCTGAGGAAAAGGCTCCCCCACACCTCAGGAAGGGGGGAGGCACCTGGAAGCCCCCAGCCCCCATGCTCTGAGCTTCTGTGACCCCTTCAGCCCCATGGAAGGGGAAAAAGAGGTGGAAGCAGGCAGAGGATTTCCTCCAGGTGGTTGTGTGAGCTGTGCAGAGAGGGGGAGAGGAGGAGGAGGGGACCCCAAACTGCTCCCTGTGTGTCAGCAAGGTGCAAACACCTTGCAAGAGAAAAGCTTCCCCCTGCAGGCTTGGTAAAAACTCCCTGGCAGGGCAGGAGAACTCGAAAGGGAAACCAGAGAGGGGAGAAACCCAGCACCTTCCTCCCAGTGAAGAGAAGACCAAGCTGAAGGAGCCTTTCTCCCACTGTTTAATCATCTCCCAGCACGGGGGGTTGAAGGCTGAGCTATCAGCAGGACCTGGGTGGATTTACAACCCAGATCCCCTGGAGCAGTTTGGGCAGGGCAGAGCCTGTGCTAGAGACAGAGCACCAGATCCTAAAGTCAAGACCTCTGTGGGGAAAAGAGATAAATCAGCATAAAAAAAAATATAAAAATAAGAGTTTCTGGCAAGTCCTGCAAGGAGGGGGGAAAGGCCAAAGGAGAGAGTGAGCAGGAGGGCTTCTTCCTGCAGTCCTGCTCCCTCCTCTCCAGGGCACATCCCTCCTGTGCCCTCAGCACCTCTGGGTGTCTGGGTTGGGCTCAGAGAGAACCTGAGAAGCTCTGGGTTGGGCTCAGAGGGAGCCTGAGCAGCTCTGGGTTGGGCTCAGAGGGAACCTGGGCTGCTTGGCTGCTTTCCTGAAGCCAGAGCAAACCCTCAGCTTCTCTTCTGGGTGGTGGCAGAGCTGAGGAATGAAGCTGTGAGGACTTCCATGCTCAGGTCTTGGTGGGAATGGCACAGGAGGAGCATTTCCAAGTTATTCCCCCCACACACATCCAGGGGGGGAGGTTCTACTGCACTGGGATTTGGGAGAGAAACCCCCTGCTCAGGCTGGGGGTCTCTGCTGCTGCTGGGCTTAAAGAGAGTCTGGTGAGGAGAGGCTGAGGTGACATCTCCTCCCTCCCTGCTGCAGGGGACAGGGACAGCAGCAGAAGTGCTGGCAGGGGGCCAGGCACCCACGGAGTGGGGTGGGGAACCCACAGTGGTGAGAGAAATGAGCAGGGGTGGCACCTCTGTCCCTTGAGAAAGGGTCCAATTCTTCCCCCAGCACGGGCTGAGGTGCCCTGGTGGAATCCAAACCATTCCTTTCATCACATGGCTGAGCTCTTCCTTCCTCCAGGCCTCCTCCAGCACTGGCTGCTGCCTCTCAGAAGGTCCCTCTGGAGCCCCTGGCAGCAGGAGTGACAGCAGGGGGGTGACTCGGCTGTGGCTGAGCTTTAGGGGGTTTGGTCCAGGACCACCCATTGATCCCGAGTTCTGAGCCAGGAGGAGGTCAGTCCAAGTGGAGGGACAGAAGGCAGCCCGGGGCCAGTGCCTGGAGCGTGTGACACGAGGGAGCAACTCAGACTTTTGGGGGGAAGAGAAGGAGCAAAATCTTCTGGGAACAGCTCAGGGTCGAAGCTTTAGCCCTGAGGGGTGCTGTGCTGCTGCCTCTCAGCTCTCCCACCCCCAGCTGCTCCTCCTGCAGCTTTCAGCTCATCGTTTCCCCCAGAAGCTTGACTCAAACCAGGCTGTGTAACCAAAAACAAGGAGGAAACCACCTGAGGACTCCCCAGCGTGGTGAGGGAGCTGCCTGGAAGAGCTGGAAAGGAAAGGAGGAGGTGGTGGGAGCAGGGAATTGGCTCCAATACTCACTCCATCTCAGCAGGCTGTGGAGAAGCAGCTCGAGGGGGCAGTGAGGCTGCTTGCAGCTGCTCCAGGGCCTTGTACTGGGTGCCAGCACCCATTAAATCCTGGGTGTACTGAACCACGGGGCCTTTGCTGCGGACAGCTCCTGGCAGGGGAGGGCAAAAAGCAAAGTTTCAACAAGGAAAACCTCTCCCAGCAGCTGAGGGTTTCTTGCAGGAGCCCCCAAGATGTGGCTTTGGTTCCTTGAAAAAAGCCTCAAGGGGAAAGAAAGGTCTCGAGCACTGACCCCAATTCCTTGTGGCAGCCACAAAGTGTTGACTGAGCTCCTGAAAGAGTGGAGTCTTGGCAAGGAAAGTCTCAGCCATGAATTTGCTGGAGTGGCCCCAAAATATTGATTTAGCTCCCCCAGGACAAGCAACTCCTCACCAAACCTCCACCATCAACCCAAGTTTGTTGGAGTGGCCACCAAATATTGATTTGATTCCCCAGGGCAACCAGAACAGAGGCTCTGGGAGGCACAGCCAGTCCCCTCAGTGGATTCTGGCCACTTCCCACACCTCCACTCTGCTTTTGGGGCATTTTTTTTTGATGCCAGATGAACACCAACAAAAATAACTCATCTCCATCTTCCAGCTCTGGTTCTGCTTCGGAAAGAAAACCAAACCCAAACCAAAACCCCAAACCAAAACCCCAAACCTCCCCAATCCTGAAGCCATCCCTCAGATCCCTCAAGGTGCCACCCACCAACGTTGGGACGAGTCCTGGTTTGTCCACTCTGCTTCTTCTCCTGGGTGGAAGCCGTGGAGGTTTTCATGCTGAACATGGGCTCCAGGCGCGTGGAGCCGCGGTAAATCCACTCGCAGCGTTTGTCGTCCTGCAAGCAAGGAGGAGGTGGCACTGCCAGCACCCCTGGAGGTCCCCTGGGGGTTATTTTTATTTTTTTAGGGGGGAACTGGGTGTTTTTCCAGGCAGCAGAACCCAAAGGTAAGGAGGGAAAGCGTTGCTTCTTGATAAAAAATATGTAAAATCACAGAGGGAGGGAACGTGGAACCTGAAGCCACCTCCAAGCTGGGAAAAGTCCCAATGTTGAAGACCCCAAACCTGGAATTTAACTCTGTCCTCAGGCTGACAACCAAGGAGGTGCTGCTGGAGAGAGCAAACTCCCTCAGGAGCTGAACCAACTCCTCTGCACAACCCCAGGCTGCTCCAGGCCAGGGAGGTTTTGTTTGCAAGCGCAGCCCCGGGGTTATCTGCCAGGAGAGGAGCCAAGGCTGTGTGGCTGCTCCCCCACAGGATTCCAGCAGGAAGGATACCCCAGGAAATGGCACCTCCTGCTCAGTTACTCTCCTGCTTCCCAAGCCAGCACTTGTTTTTTGGGCAGAAGACAAAGCTGGGGGCTGGCATGGAGGAAAGGACCCGATGCCAGTGAGGGAGTGGATGTGTCAGCCCCAACTCAACCCAACTGAAGCCTTTCTAGAACGAGGGGAAGTGCCCTACCAGGAATAGGATTTTGACCAGGCTGCCATCCACTTCTTCCACTCTGGATTTCCACCAGGTGCCTTCCCACTCTGTTTTGATCAGCTGCCCACTCTTGAGCAGCACCATGGGCCTGTTGGGGTAGGCAGTGATGTACTCCTCGATGAAGTCGCGGCAGGAAACGTCCTCGATGTCTTGCCAGGTTTTTTTCACTGCCCAGGAAAGGGATAAAAAAAAAACAAAACAGAAGAAAGAAAAAGAAGAAAGACTCTTCAGAAAAAGGCCCAGGCTTCCCTCCACCCAAGGCCAGGGCTGGGTGACTCACGTGGCCTGCAGACAGGGTACAGCTCCCACTCCTTGACGTAGGAAGCGTAACCGTCGTCGAAGAAGATGAGGAACCTGGAGGAGAGGGAGGAAGAGCTGGGGGAGGAGCTGGAGGGACAAAATGCAGCCCCCCTGCTCCCCCTGCCAGCCCCCAAAGCCCCCTGGGATCAGCCCTGCGGGATGAGGAGAAGCTGAAGGCTTCACTCCTGCCCCCAGACAAGGAGCTCTGCAGCTCTGCCGCTTCCCCGCTGAGGCTCTGCCAGAGCCAAGAGAGGAGAAGGGAGAGGAGGAGAAGGGAGAGGAGGAAAAGCAGCCCAAACACTCCTCAATCCTGCCAGAAAAGATGATTTTGGAGTTTTTGGGACAGAGAAGCAGAGGCTGCAGTCCAGGTGCAGTTATTAAAGGCATTGTCAGACACTCTGGAAAGCAGGAGGGTGAAGATTTCCTCCAGGAAGCTCCCAAGCCTCAAGCACAAGGTCTGCAGGGCCCTGCCCCCCGTGGTTACAGGTGCCCAAACCCATCCCAGAGCTGCTCCTTCTTCTCCTGAGATGCTCTGGCAGTGCCCATGGCCCCCCAGGGCTCCTCCTCCCCACGAGGAGTGCCTGGAGGAGGGCAGGCAGCCCTCAGTCTGACCATCTGGGTGGATTACCAGAGTGGTTTCTCACTCCTGGGAGAGGAGCAGCAAACTGGAAGCTCCACCCAGAGCTGGCAGAGACCAAACAGAGTGAAGAAAGAAGGTGCAGAGCAACAACCTTCAGAGCCACATCCCCCACACCCCCCAGGCAAGGATTTATCTCCCAGAACAGACAAACCAAACCCCCACTGCTGGTTTGTGGGGTTTGTTTTTTTTTCTTTTTTCCCTAAAAAATGACCCGAAAAGGGAGGAGTGGAAGAGGAAAGGAGGATTACCTGTCTTTATTCTTCACGTTTGGGGTCTCAGCCACGATGCCAGCATACAGCCAGACCTGGTTCCCATCTTTGTACTTGCCCACCACCCTGCTGCCCACGCAGTGGTTCTCGGGTGAGGGGTGGAAGTCGTAAGCAATGTGATTGCCCGAGAGCAAACTCTTCCCTTTGTTATCAAATTTCACCTTGTACTTCTTACCAGCCCCTGAGAAGACACAAAAAAACCCCCCAAAACCCCAAAGCCAGAGGTTTCAGAGCAGCCTGACACCACTTCCCTCAACACTTCTCAGACTTCTTAACTCCCGAGGTTAAAACGCGGCTCCTCCTCCCCCTGAGCTGCTCCTGCCCCCTGTACCCCTCCCCAAAACGATCCCAGGAGGGTCGTACCCACTGTCTGGATGGCAATCAGGGTGCCTTTGTGCCACGTTTTGGTTCTTTTCTTGCCCAGGATCCTCATGCCAACGCTCAGATCCCCGTCGTTGCTGAGGTCGCTCCCAGCGGCTGCCGGGCCGAGGGGCTGAGGGGTGCTGGGGGTTTCCTGAGGGCTCTGGGTCTCTGCCCAGGAGAGAAAAACCCAGAAAATGGGGTTAAAAACTATCCAAAGGTTCCCTCCATCCCTCTGGAGCTGGAAGAAAATCTGCAGGAGGTGGATTTTTTGGGGGGCTTCTCTCAGCCAAAGTGCCTCAGATTGGAGCGACCAACGAGCGAGGTTTCAGCAGGGCTGAACCTTCCCCCTTGGAAAGGGCACAAAATAAACCCCCAAAACACCCCAAAAATTGGAATTGACCCCAAAAATTTGGAATTGATTTATCCAACAGGATCTGTCCAGGAAATGGGGGGGGGGGAGACAGGTTTTTCACTGTTCAGAAGGAAAACTTCCCAGGCCTCAGATTGGAGCAACCAATGAGTGAGGTCTCAGCAGGGCTGAACCTTCCCCCTTGGAAAGGGCACAAAATAAACCCCAAAACACCCCAAAAATTTGGAATTGACCCCAAAATTTGGAATTGATTTATCCAACAGGATCTGTCAAGGAGAGGAGGGAGGGAGACAGGTTTTTCCTTTTTCAGAAGGAAAACTTCACAGGCCTCAGATTGACCAATGAGTGAGGTTTCAGTGGGGCTGAACCTTCCCCCTTGGAAAGGGCACAAAAAAACCCCCAAAACACCCCAAAAATTTGGAATTGATTTATCCAGCAGGATCTGTCCAGTAGAAAGGGGAGGGGGGAGACAGGTTTTTCACTGTTCAGAAGGAAAACTCCCCAGGCCTCAGATTGGAGTGACCAATGAGTGAGGTCTCAGCAGGGCTGAACCTTCCCGCTTGGAAAGGGCACAAAAAAACCCAAAAACACCCCAAAAATTGGGAATTGATTTATCCAGCAAGAAAAGGGGGGCTTGGGGGACAGGTTTTTAATTTTTCAGAAGGAAAACTCCAGAGGTTTGGAAGCAGGATGGGCTGAGGGGAAGGGGACAGCTCCCCCCACACCTTTCTGCAGCGCCTGTGCTGTCATTTTCCTGTTCACAGCATCCATGAATTTCTGGACATCCTGAGCAGATTTCCTCATGGCAGCCATGGCTTCCCTCAGCTGCAAAAGAGAAAGCCAAAGTGAAAAGAAAAAACCCATCAAAACACTTGCTTTTTCTGTTTTTAATGATTTGCAGCCCGACTCACCAAGCTCTGATCCTTGGCGCCGCGGGCAGAGCTGTCACCTGAGGTTTGAGGAGAAAAACAGGGATTTAATGAGTGGGAGAGGCTCAGAGCCTGACAAGAAGCAGAAGAGGAGAGACTGAACTGTGCTTGGGGACGGTGTCGACGCTCAGGACATCATCATCCTCCTCTTCATCCAGGATCTCAATCACTTCCATGGGCTGAGCAGCTGCCTCCTCGTCCTCGGAGCTGCTCTCCCGGTACTGCAGCCCCAGTTTGGAGTAGAGATCCCTGACCAGCACCTCGAAGTTCTCAATGCCCCTGGGAGGAGGGGAGGGAAAAGACAAGGAATGAGCTGCACATCCCAGAAAACCACAGGAACCACATCCCAGAGAACCACAGGAGCCACGAGGAACCAACCCACTGCTGGTTCCCCCTGGGGAGCGTCAGCCTGGGAGCTCCCCCAGCCCCCAAGGGAAGGGTTTGAGTTCCCCATTTGGGTGTTTCACCCCTAAAATCCCATTTCTCCACTTTTTTTCCTCATCCCCGGGGCACGTGGAGCTCCTGCCCAGCTCGGGATGAGGGGGGGATTCCCAGCAAACCCACCTGGAAGCATCCAGCACCAGGCTGTCCACTCGAGCCACCTCCTCCTCCTTCTGCCTCAGGCAGAGCTCCAGCTCCTCCAGCTGCTGCCTCCTCTGCTTCACACACTCAAACTGCTCCAGCTCCTTGTCGATCACCTCCTGGAGCTCCTCCAGGGAGATTCCCAGCTCCTCCATCACCTCCTGCTCCAGCTCTTTCATCTCCTCACAATCCATGGCCTGAGAGAGAGAGAGGGAGGAGAAGGAGGAAGGGGAAAGCACAAGGATGAACCCAACGCCCTGAGGGTGCCCGGGGCAGGCTGGGGAGGGGGCTGCAGACCCCCCCTCACCTCAATCTGCCCCTTCACACACCCCCTGCCCTCGTTCCCTCTTCCCCACAGACCCCTCCTCACTTCAATGTCCCCCTTCAAACCCCCTCTGCCCCTCTCCCCAAGCCCCTCAGACCCCCCCTCACCTCAATCTGCCCCCTCACACCCCCCCTGCCCTCATTCCCTCCTCCCCTCAGACCCCCCCTCACCTCAATCTGCCCCTTCAAACCCCCCTGCCCCACAGACCCCTCCATAGCCCCCTCCGTGCCCCCCTCCCTCTTACCCACAGACCCCCCCTCACCTCAATGTCCCCCTTCAAACCCCCCCTGCCCCTCAGCCCCCTCCTCACCTCAATCTGCCCCCTCACACCCCTCCATGCCCCATTCCCTCTTCCCCACAGACCCCCCCTCACCTCAATCTGCCCCTTCAAACCCCACAGCCCCCTCCCCCTGCCCCACAGACCCCTCCTCACCTCAATGTCCCCCTTCACACCCCCCTTGCCCTCTGCCCCCCAGCCCCTTTTTCACCTCAATCTCCCCACTCACACCCCCCCTGCCCCCTCCCCCTGCCCCACAGACCCCTCCTCACCTCAATCTGCCCCTTTACACCCCCCCTGCCCCACAGCCCCCTCCTCAATCTCCCCCTTCCAACCCCTCTGCCCCCTCTCCCCCTGCCCCCCAGCCCCCTTTTCACCTCAATCTGCCCCTTTACACCCCCCTGCCCCCTCCTCACCTCAACCCCCCCTGCCCCCTCCCCCTGCCCCTCAGCCCCCTCCTCACCTCACCTTGCCCCCCCCACCCCTCAGCCCCTCAGTGCCCCCTCTCATCCCCCTCCCGCTGCTCTCCCCCGTTCCCCCCGGTGCCCCCCACCCCTCTCTCTCTCCCCACATCCCCCCGGTTCCCCCCGCTCCCCCCCCCCCCCCCGCACTCACCGGGACCCCCGGGCCCGGAGCCGCCGCTGAGGAGAGGAGAAGCGGCTGGGGGCGGAGCCTCCGCACCGGAAGCTGTGTGACGTCACTTCCGCACACGGCCCCCACCGGCCGACGGCCGCTTGCTTCCCACCACCCCCTCCCGGAAGGGCGCCCCCTACCGGTGGGCGGAGTTCCAGTCCCGCCCCTTCTTCTTTGCCCCGCCCCTTTCCAAGTTTGCCCCGCCCCTTCTCATTAGCCCCGCCCTCTTCTCTTTTGCCTCGCCCTCTTCTCTTTTGCCCCGCCCCCTTTTCCCTCGCTCGGGGGCGGGGCTCTGCCGCGCTCACCCTACCCTGCTGGCCAGCCTTGGCCACACCCCCCCCTCCTTTCGGATCGACCAATCAGAGCGCGCATTCTCGCCCTGGCCCCGCCCCTGCCGCCGGGCGGGTTGGGCTGCGCCGCAGCGCTGAGGCTTTTCCTGTGCCGCCATCTTGGCCGCGGCGCTGAGGAGGGAGGTGGGGGGCGGCACTCGGTCCCTCCGCCCCCCCGGCCCCGGCCATGGCAGCCACCGCCGCCAACCCGGGTGAGACGGGCACGGCTGCGGGCCGGGGGGGCACCGGGAGGGGCGGCGGTGGTGGTGGTGGTGGTGGTGGTGGTGGTGGTGGAGGCTGCGTACGGGAGGCTGAGGGGGGCAGGGGTCCGGCCTGGGGTGTCCCGGGGGTCTGAGGGGATCTGGCAGGGTCTGAGGGGTTCTGAGAGGGTCTGAGGGGTTCAGGTATCGCCTGAGGAGGTTCTGGTGTCGCCTGAGGAGGTTCTGGTATTGCCTGAGGAGATTCTGGCAGGGTCTGAGGGGTTCTGACAGGGTTTGAGGGGTTCTGGTATTGCCTGAGGAGGTTCTGGTATTGCTTGAGGGGTTCTGGCAGGGTCTGAGGGGTTCTGAGAGGGGCTGAGGAGGTTCTGGTATCGCCTGAGGAGGTTCTGGTGTCGCCTGAGGAGGTTCTGGTATTGCTTGAAGGGTTCTGGTGTCGCCTGAGGAGGTTCTGGTGTCGCCTGAGGAGGTTCTGGTGTCGCCTGAGGAGGTTCTGGTATCTCCTGAGGAGGTTCTGGTATCTCCTGAGGAGGTTCTGGCAGGGTCTGAGGAGGTTCTGGTATCACCTAAGGAGGTTCTGGTATTGCTTGAGGGGTTCTGGCAGGGTCTGAGGGGCTCTGGTATCGCCTGAGGAGGTTCTGGTGTCTCCTGAGGAGGTTCTGGCAGGGTCTCAGAGGTTCTGGTATCGCCTGAGGAGTTCTGTCCCTGGAGAACCTGGTGTGTGAAGCCCTTGTGCTGTGCTGGGGTTCTGGAGCTGCTGGGCTGGGGTCTGCTTTCCAGCAGCATCCTCCTCAGGAGGGGCTGTGCTGCCCTTTGATTTTGATTTTTATTATTATTTTTATTATTATTTTAATTTTTATTATTATTTTTATTTTTATTTTTATTTCTCTAGCAGTGTTGGGCTCAGCCCCTCTCTGCCCTCAGGGGGGGGAGGTTTAACCCCAGGCAGCACCCCCTGATGTGCTGCTGCTCCTGGGGATGAGGATCCCTGGGAATTCCTGCAGGATGTTCCTCCCCACTTTGGGTCCCTCAGGTTCTTCCCCCCCTGGGCTCAGCCCCTGCTGGAAGTTGCCAAATCCAGGTGGAATCATCCTTTTTTTTTTTTTTAGGCTTTATCTGATTTTTCTGGCTGGATTGCTCTTGAAATTTGGATGCAGCAGGAACAGCCCAGTGCCTGGGGATGGAGTTGTCTTTTGGGAGGGCTTTTAATCTTTATTATTATTATTATTATTATTATTATTGTTATTATTATTATTATTATTATTGTTATTATTTTTCCCTGTGGTTTCTGACTGCTCCTGTGGCTTTGAGCCTTGGGTCCCATGACCCCTTCAGGTTGCTCAGGGGCTGAGTTCTTCCTTCAGCTCAGCAAAACCAAACCCTGAAATGGCAGCTTCCCAAAATTGAGCCCATCCTGCCCCAAACTTGGGGCTTTCTCCCTCCCAGGGAAGGTTGAGATGATCCCAAGGAGCAAGAAAACCTGGAGCTGTGACGTGTTGGTTGGGAAGCTGAGTGGCCAGAGGGTGTGCAGCTGGATGTAAAGCCCCAAAATCACCTCAAACCCCCCCAAATAAATGCTGAGAGCACAAAGTGTGCGTGAGGAGGCAGGGAAGCAGGAAGGGAAAATCCTCCTGGCTTTCCAGGGTTTGTGTTGGTGTTTTGCATTATAGAGAAGTTGGAAAGCAATTCCCAAGGAAAAAAAGAAGTGTTTTTTTTTTCTTTCAACAGCTGTGTTTAATCTTTACAGCCAGGGCTGACCAAATATCATCTTGTAAACCAGGGAAGGGGGGGAAAAACACTTGGAAAAACCCAAAAAACCCCAAATATCTCCTTGGGAAAATAAAAAAAAAAAGGGAATTTTAAGGCAGGGAGGTGGCAGTGGTTGTGGAGCCTCCTGCTTGGGAGCTCTCAGGGGGTGCTGGGCTGCAGCTCTGAGCTGCTCAACTTCCTTGGCTTTGGGTTTTTTTTTGGTTTTTTCTCTGTTTTCACTCCTGGTTGATCTTCAGAGCTTCTCTGAGCAGCAGCCATCTGCTGAAGCTCTGCAGCAGGAGCCATCAGGATGCCTTGGGTTTGTGGGGTGGGTTTTTTTATTATTATTATTCTGTCTGTAAGGACAATAAAGCTGCCTGGAGGATTCTGGCAGTCCTCACCTCCTCCATCCCAGCTCTCAGGATTTGCTTTGGGGTTTCTCTCCCAGCTGCTGGGATGGGGGGGTTGCCCCAGAGCCCCTTTCCAGGCCCTGCAGAAGAACACTCCCTCAACTCCCAGCATTGCTCTGGGTTACAAACCAGGAGCTGCTGATTTTTCCTCCTCCAGGAAGTTGGATTTGGTTTTTTTGGAAGCTTTGGATTATTATTTTTATTTTTTTTTTGGGTTGGTTCAAGGATTTTGTGGTGTTCCAAAGCGTGACCCAACCCCACCCCCTGCTCCCTTCATTTCTGAGGGGACCAAACTATTTCTGGGCTCCTTCCTTGGGGCAGGCAGGACAAATCTCACCCATTTATTTTGCTGAACCTCAAGGATTTTATTTTTTTTTTTCCCATTTCCCCATTTCTGGAAGGGCTCCTGGGACCCCCAGGGCTTGAATCCTCCCCCAGGGCTTGAATCCTCCTCCAGGAGCAGGAGGTGAGTGAGGCTGTTCCAGCCTGTGAGAGGCAAGAGGAAAACTCTCCTTAGAAACAACCAAAGCTTCCAAAAGAGCCTTTTAAAAATAAAAAATAAACCCCCCCAGCCCCCAAACCCAGCCCCAAACTCCAGCCCTGTGCAGGGGTTGCTTCTCTCAGCTTCAGCTTCGCTTCCTTCCCCAGCCCCGCAGCGGAAATTCCTCACTCCTTAATACAAAGATTCTCCTGCCCTGCTCCAGGCTTGATTTCTGCTGGGCCTGAGTTCTCCTCAGCAAGGAGCTTTGCTTTTTATGTATTTTTATTATTTTATTTTATTTTTGGAGCTGGGGGGAAGGGGAAGGGAGGTGCCTGAGCAACCCCAGGGGGGGCGATGGGTGGTGGTGGTGGTGGCAGCCTGGAGGGGTTTTCACCCCACATCAGGACCCGTTTCCCATCTCCAGGTTGTAAGCCCCCAACTCCAAATCTTCTTTTCCAAACCCACCTTTTCCATAGCTGAGGCTTTTTGGTCTTGAGTTGTTGGTGGGGGGGTTTTTAGGGTGGTTTTTTTTTTTATTTTGAACACTCTGAACACATTCAGAGTGTTCCTGCCCTTGGTGCTGTTGGCCAGCTGGCTGCTGAGCCCCTTTCGCTCACCCCTGGGAGATATTTTGGGCTGAAACTGCTTCAGCATCTCAGTGGGAACCAACCCAGGGAGTGAGAAGCCAGGAATGTTCCTGGGAGAAAAGATGGAATTGTGTTTGGAAGAAATACCTGGAGCTGCTGGGAGCTCAGGGGGGGGGAGGAATGAGGGCTGGAGCTGCTGCTGTGGCCCAGCCCTGCTGGGGCTAAGCCAGGGTTTGATGGCTTCTCAGTTTCAGCCTCAATTTGTTGCCAGATTTGTTAAACCTGGCAAAAAAGAAAAAAAAAAAACTAAATTGAAACCTAACTTCAGGAGGGGTTTGTTTTGTCCCCCAGCTCTGGCAGTGTTTTGGGGGCCAAGAGCTCTTGGGGAGTGCTTGGAGCTGTGGCTTGGGAGCCCCAGCAACTGGGTTGTATTTTTTTTTTTTTCTCTTGTGTGTGTTGAGGTTCACTGGGGTTTTATTGGGGTTTTTTTTGGGGGGGAAATCTCCACTTTACTGAAGCAGAAGTGGGTTTGGGACCTTGGAGGTTGCAGAGCTGGTGGTGGAGATTCTCTGGTGGAGCCAGGGGGGTGGTTGCAGGCACTTGGCAAGCAGCAACCTTCAAAAAAACCAAGACTGAAAAGGAGCTGGGAGCTGGCACGTTCCAGAGACATCACAGCAGGGTTTGGAGCTTGGCTACAAAGCTCTGCTGGGGTTGTGGTGCTGAAGGGAAACTTTGGTGGCAAGGTGAGGACCTGGCTCCAGCTGGAGCTGAACATCACCAGAGCCTGGGATGGCTGCTCCTAAAGGACTGGGATTTGGAAAAAAAACCCCAAAAACAAACCAAACCACAACCTGCTGGAGGATTGGGGAAGTAAAGCTCAGTGTTTGTTGCCCAAACTTCATGGGAGAGAAGGAGAAAGTGGAATTTTTCTCTCCTTAGGAGCCTGACACAGAACCCCTCGCTGCAGGCTGCCATCTCCAGAGCCCTCCAACCTTCTCCAGAGGCATCACCTGCCTCTTCCCTCCCTAAAAAAACCAGGGATTGGGTTTCCTACTGCTTTGTGCAACTCTTCCTCCTTTAAAACACGAGAGGGGGGGTGGGTTTCTTGCCCTGAGGAGGGGCTGGCACCCTGTGGCACCCTGTGGCACCCTGTGGCACCCTGCCCCGTGGTGTCCGGGAGGAATCGCTCTTTCTGCTCAGGAAGGGAGGCAAAAACCCAGAGGCACTCCTGGTGCCCACGGGTGGGCAGTGCCCTGAGGGGAGGAAGGAAAGATGAAGGTTTCTGAGGAGCTGGGGAAACCAACCCTGAGCTGGGGAAACCAACCCTGGGCTGAGGAAACCAACCCTGAGCTGGGGAAACCAACCCTGAGCTGGGGAAACACCCTCAGCCCGAAGCAGCAGCAGTGAAACCCTCAGCCATGGGGATAGGTGAACCACAGCCCTCCTCATCCCCTTCTGCACAGGAAGAGCAGGGTCAGCCCCCTGCCCACCAGCCCCCCAGGCTCCTCCTCTGCTTCCAGAGGGTCCCAGATTTTCCAGCCCCTCAGCTGAGGGGTTCAGCTCCTGCTCCAAGGCTGCCCAGGACCCCCCGGGAGGCGGCGGATGGACGGACCCCAACCCCGTCCACATCAGGCACTGTTTGCTTCTGATGGAGTCTGCCTGTGGAGAACACCCCCACCCCCTGAGCTTCTCCTCGATGTAATTCTGCTTTATTTTCTTGTTTTGTTGTTTTTCTCCACACAGAAATGGCATCAGATGTTTCCTCCCTGGGGGCAGCTGTGGGCTCAGGCAACCCCGCTGCGGGCGCACAGGCTGGAGGAGCCATCGCTCAGCGAGCCACCAAGAGGAGGCCTGGGTGAGTGGGTGCTGGGGGCTGCCTGGGTGTTCTTTTGGGGTCTGTGGGGTGTGTGTGGGGGTGTGGGGATGTGTGGGGGTGTTTTGAGGAAGCATTGTGACAAGGAAACTGAGGTGCCTTCTCCCTTCTGCATCCCCGTTCCTCCGAGCTTCGCGCCGCCCCTTGCCCGCTGCAGCCAACTCCTGGTTTGGGTATGGCAAAAAGAATCCCAAGGGGGTGTAAAAGCTGAGTTACACCTCGCAGGAGGGGTTTGAACAGCAGATGAAGCAGGGATTGGGAATGCTGGGGCCTTCCTGGAGCCTCTGCAGCTGTCCCCTCCCTGGGAGAGGGCGGGGGGGAAGCCGCAGTGTGCTTGCGGTGGGGTTTTTGTTTGCTGAAAATGCCTTTGCAAATTAAAAGGATATGAGCTGCTGCTCCTAAATTCCTGGCACAAGAAATTTCCTCCTAATTAAAAAGCTGATTAAAATCCCACTCCCATCCCACACAACTCACTCAAACTCTTCCCTTTGCCTCCATTTGCTGCTGCTCCCATGTCCCTGCAGCTTCTCCCTCACGCTTCATGTGCTGCCTCAGTTTCCCACTCTGCAAAATCCTCCCTCCTCCCAGCTACACTTGGGAGAAACGTTATTTAGGACCCTGTCAGAGCTAACACTGATGTTGGATGCAGGTCAGCAGGCTGAGCTTTACCTCTTGAAGTGGTTTGCCCTCCTCTCTTGTTTTAAAACGCTCCTGATTTGGGATTTTGAGCTGGGATCGTTCTGGAGTTGGGCCCTGGAGCAGTGAGGAGCAGCTGTGGGGCCCCCTTGGAAATGTTGGGGCTGAGGGGTTACTCAAATCCTCCTCTCAGGAATTATCAGCATCCCTGGAGGAGAAGCAATGTCTGAAAAGGAGGAACCACATGGTTAATCATTCCTTTTTGTGCTTCTGTTTTCCAGGCTGGATTTTGATGATGATGGAGAAGGGAACAGTAAATTCCTCAGGTGAGGGAGAAGGTGAAACCCCTGGGGTGGTCTAGGGGTGTCCCTGCCTTTCCCCCAGAGCAGGGACTTGCTGCTCCTGCAGTTTTTTCCTCTGGTGATCCAGATGGAACAGGGAAGGGTTGGAGGCTCCTGTGTCCTTTCTCTGTAGCCTCAGCCCAATCCTGTAGGGCTGGATGACTCTTCAGGGTTTCTGGAAGTCTGGCTCTCAGGCTTTGAAGCAGTGGCATGGCTTTGGGATGAACCTGGCTGATCAAAGTGCAATGTCACCTTTTTGGCTGTGCTTGTCCTTAAATTCCTGAGTGATGCCTCTGCCCTGGAGGTGGAAAACCCCATGGAGGGGATGAAAGCAACCAGCCTGCAGGCTTTGGAGTAGATAAATGAAGAGTGTGGGTGGGGACTGCCTGGGTTTGCCTTTCTTTTTGTTGTTTTTTGGGTGTTTTGGGGAAGGAGTGGAACCCCTCTCAGCACTCTGCTTCCTCTCCCCCTTTCTCCCAGGTGTGATGATGACCCGATGCCAAATGATAAGGAGAGATTTGCCAGGTAAGGATCTGCTCTCAGGCAGTTTTTTGGGAAGCTTTTGGTGCCAAGACACCTTGAATGCCAGAGGGATCCTGCAGCACCCTTCTAACCAGCCTTAGACTCTCTCTTTTTGAAGGAAGGTGCAGCAAAGGACCCAGATGGGCTTTGGACCAGTTCCTTCTGAGTGTGATGAAATCAAATTACCTTCCTCCTCCTCCTCAAGGTTTCTTTCAGCTGTTGCCTTGGGCTCTCTCCTTTTTTTTTTAATTTATTTTCTCCTGCTCAAGGAACTTGCTGAGAGTTTCAGCCTTGCTTCAAGTTTGACTGAACGGGGTTTTTCCTGGCTGTGGTCTGTGTGTGCTGTGGGGAGTTAGGAGGAATTTCCTGGAGATCTGGGTACAGCAGGAGCAATGTTTTGATATCTTGACTCTGAGTTTGGTGTCTGAGTCACTCTGTACCAAGGTATTATTATTTTTTTTTCACCTTTCAGAAGCCCCTGGAACTCCATGTCAGTATTTCAGCAGTTTCTTTGGCAGTCAGGTGGATTTGAATTTATTTTTTTTGCCAAAGTGAGGTTGTTTGGTGTCTATCCTGGGGGCTGTAAATGCCATTTACCCTCAGCCCAAAGAGACCTCACCCTGTGTCTTGCTAGGAGACAAAATGAGCAAAAAGAGGAGAATGGCCACAAAACTGCTTGGCTGAGGGAGGGGTCTGGCCTCACAACTTCCTGAAACTGGAATTAAAATTGAGATGTTGAGGCTGCTGGGGGAAGGAGAGCCCTTTTTGGGGTGCAAACTGTCCCATTTCTGTGCTTTTTGTTGGGGAGCCTTGTCCTGTTAGCAGCATCTGTGTTCAGCTGTGCCTCTTCCACTGCTTGTGGATTTGCTTTTGGTTTATTTTATCTGCTTGTGGCTTTTGTTTGGGGGTTGTTTCTCTTTTATCTGCTTGTGGCTTTGGTTGTTTTGTTTCTCTATTTATTTTATTTTTAAATCTGCTTCTCTGACAACTCTACCAAAGAGGCTGCTGCTTATTTTCTTTAAAGAAAAGAGTAGTGCAATGGTGCTGGGCCCCTGGCTCCCAGTTTTACCATCACCTTCCTCACCTTGCCCAGGATTTCCTGGGGCAGAACTTGAGCTGCTCCTCTCCTGGTTCCAGAACATCTGAAACCTCCTCCCTGCAGGCAGCTGCCTCCCCTTTAATATCAGCAGTGTTGCCAACTAACCAGAGCTTCCTTCCCTGCAACTGCTCCTCTGCAGCTTGGGTTTCCTGAGTGCATCTTCCCATTTTTATTTTTAATTTTTTTTTCATTTCTTTTTGGCTTTTTCTTTCCATTTTTAGCTTAGCTGGCTGATTTTATTTTTAGGTCTGATGATGAGCAGAGCTCAGCGGATAAGGAGAGACTTGCCAGGTAGGAGAATGGAGATTTCAAGCATGGACAAGCAGAGTATTTCCTTCCCTCAGTGTCTCTCCAGGCATCCCTTCTCTGGGTTTTTGGGGTTATTTTGGTGTTTTTTTTTTCCATCCCTTTCCTTCCCCCATCTGCTGCAGCTTGAAACTGAGCAGACCTCTGGAAGGAATGAGGAACCAGGCATTCAGAGAATGGCTCTGGGGGGAGCACACAGAGGGATTTGTTTGCCCAGAGACATCAGGCCAGGGCTGGGGCTGCTTTCTCTGAGGGCTTTGCTAACCTGTGCTAAACACAACTTTGGGAGGTGCCAGAGGGAGGGTTCCCCAAAACCTTGGGAAGGATTTCTGGCAGGAATGCTGTCCTGCTGAAACAAGCATTAAATAAAAGAGCTACTTCAGCTTTTCCTACCCCTTCCAAACCCCCAGGAAAGGTCCTGCACTGCAGCCTGATAAAACCCAGGACTTTTATTGATGATTATTTTTTTCTACCCCCAAAATCCCCATTTGGAATCCCCCAGATGGCCCCAGCAGCCATCCCCAGCTTTGTCCCATTTCCACAGAAACTTGCCCCAGGAGCAGCTGGGTGCTTTTGTCAGGGCTGCAGATCCAAACTTGGCCACGTGTCCCCCCCCAGGTCCCCTCCCTTCCCTCCCCTTCTTTTTCAGCTGCCAAAAAAAATCAGCTCCAAACCCTGGGTGAGGTTTTTCTGTCCCTTGCCACCCACAGCTGGTTCCTGCTGCAGAGCTGGGAGCTGGAAATTCTGCAGCACTCCCTGGGTGGCTTTGCCATCCTGCAGGAACATTCCACCCCCCCTGGGCTCCTCCTCAAGCACAGGGCTCAGGGAATCTCTCAGGGGGCTCAGAGAATCCCAGAGAGGGCTCAGGGAATCCCAGAGGGGGCTCAGAAAATCTCAGAAGGGGCTCAGAAAATCTCACAGAGGGCTCAGGGAATCCCAGAGGGGGCTCAGGGAATCCCAGAGGGGGCTCAGGGAATCCTAGAGGGGGCTCAGAGAGTCCCAGAGGGGGCTCAGAATCTCAGAAGGGGCTCAGAGAATCTCAGAGGGGGCTCAGAGAATCTCAGGGGGCTCAAGAAATCTCAGAGGGGGCTCAGGGAATCTCACAGAGGGTTCAGAGAATCTCTCAGGGGGCTCAGAGAATCTCTCAGGGGGCTCAAAGAGTCCCAGAGGGGGCTCAGGGAATCCCAGAGGGGGCTCAGGGAATCCCAGAGGGGGCTCAGGGAATCCCAGAGGGGGCTCAGGGAATCCCAGAGGGGGCTCAGAGAGTCCCAGAGGGGGCTCAGGGAATCCCAGAGGGGGCTCAGGGAATCCCAGAGGGGGCTCAGGGAATCCCAGAGGGGGCTCAGGGAATCCCAGAGGGGGCTCAGAGAATCCCAGAGGGGGCTCAGAGAATCCCAGAGGGGGCTCAGAGAATCTCAGGGGGCTCAGAGAATCTCACAGAGGGCTCAGAGAATCCCAGAGGGGGCTCAGAGAATCCCAGAGGGGGCTCAGAGAATCCCAGAGGGGGCTCAGGGAATCCCAGAGGGGGCTCAGAGAATCTCAGGGGGCTCAGAGAGTCCCAGAGGGGGCTCAGGGAATCCCAGAGGGGGCTCAGAAAGTCTCACAAGGGACTTGGAGAATCTCACAGAGGGCTCAGAGAATCCCAGAGGGATCTCAAAAAGCCTCACCCAGAACTGAGGGGCTGAGAATGCCCCAATTCTGGTCAGTTTATTGCCTGCTGGTTGGTTTCAAACCAAAACTTCCCAAGTCTCAGCTGTAGTGGTGCATAACTGAAATGTCTGAGGAGATAAGGAGGTGTTTGAGGTGGGGCCTTTTCCAGGGGTTCCTCCTCCCAGACCCTTCCCTCTGGCCCCACCACTCACTCACTTGGAGTGAGGGATATTTGGCAGGGGGTGGTTGGAGGTTTTCCCAGCAGCCTTGGGAGTGAGGGCAGCTTTGTTTTCACACTCTTTGTTTTTTATTTTTAAGAGTTTTGGAGAAAATCTGAAGTGGGGAGGTTGAAGCTCTGCTTCTCCTGAGTGTCTCCTGACTGCTGGCACTGAGAAATGCTCCACTTTGGGGGGGTTTCTCCTCTTTTAACCTTGCCTTGTGTCTCTTCCAACACTTCCATCTCATTTCATTTCTCACCACCTGCTTCCTGGCATCCTTTATTCCAGAGGAATCCTTTTTCCAGGGCAATCCTTTATTCCAGAGGAATCCTTTTTCCAGAGTGTCCTGGTTTGGGCCAGGAGAAAGGAAGACAGAAAATCACCTTTATCCTGGCCCAAACCAGGACACAGAGGAATCCTTTATTCCAGAGGAATCCTTTATTCCAGAGGAATCCTTTATTCCAGAGGAATCCTTTTTCCAGAGGAATCCCTTTCCAGAGGAATCCCTTTTCCAGAGGAAACCTGGCTTTTGAAGTTCTGTTTTGCAAAAAAGCCCCCCCCAAAACAAAGAAACACCCAACCACCACCCAAAAAAACCCCCAAACCACCTTATTTTCCCCAGTTAAAGCCCAGGGCCTGGCTCCCAGGTCAGGTTCTGCTCTCCTGGGGACCCTTTCTGGGGCTGTGAAGAATTCCTTGGAGCTGGGGAGGATTTTTGGGAGTCTGCTGAGGAACCGGTTGCAGATCCTCCTCTGAAACCTTCCCTCCTGTCCCTGGAGCTCCTCCAAGCTCCTGTAGCCCAGCTCCTCACCTCCCCAGTGGGGATTTTATTCAAGACTCTGCAGCAAAGAAGTCTCCAAGGCTGTAGAATTTTCCTCTTTCCACTTTCTTTCCCTCCTCTTGCACACCCAGCATGTTCTGACCACCCCCGGGGTTGGGGGGGGAGGCATCTCCTCGGCTTCCCTACCAACCTGCAGGTAACCTCCTCCTCCTCCTCTTCCCTGCCCTTTTTGTTTGTTTGTTTGTTTGTGTGTTTTCAGGGAGAACCACAGTGAGATTGAGAGGAGGAGGAGGAACAAGATGACAGCCTACATCACAGAGCTGTCAGACATGGTGCCCACCTGCAGCGCCCTGGCCCGCAAGCCCGACAAGCTGACCATCCTGCGCATGGCCGTGTCCCACATGAAGTCCCTGAGGGGCACGGGCAACACCTCCACTGATGGCACCTACAAACCTTCCTTCCTCACTGACCAGGTCTTGTCTGAGTGCTGCTGGGTGGGCAGAGGGAGTGGAATTGGGTCAGGGTGGGGTTAGGGGGAGTTCGGTTGGGATGAGCCCAGAGGAGCCGCTAACGATGATCCCAGGGTTGGGACAGGGACAGGGGGGTTGTTCAGAAGAGAAGGATCCAGGGGATCTTCAGGGTGTCTTCCAGCACCCGAAGGGAACCTACAGGAAGGCTGGAGAAGGGCTTTTCATCAGTGAAATGGCTTTAAACTGAAGAAGAGGTTTAGACTGGATCTTGGGTTGGGAAGCAGGGGGGTGGAGAGGCTCTGGATTGCCCAGAGAAGCTGTGGCTGTTCCCTCCCTGGAGGTGTCCAAGGTTGGATCAGGCTCTAAGCAACCTGAGCTGGATGATGGAAGCATCTCTGCCCATGGCAGGGGGGTTGGAGGAGATCCCTGAGATCTCTGAGATCCATTCCAACCTCAGCCATGATCTGGTGATGGTTCCGAGACAGAATCATTAAGGCTGGAAAAGCCTTCTGAGACCATCAGGTCCCAACCAGAGGTGCCTGGGGTGGGTTTGAGGCTCTTCAGCTGCCTGGCTGTGAAGTGAATCAGGTGTGTGTGTGTGTCTGTGAGTGCAGGAACTCAAACACCTGATCCTGGAGGCAGCTGATGGGTTCCTCTTCATCGTGTCCTGCGAGACGGGGCGCGTGGTCTACGTCTCGGATTCGGTGACCCCGGTGCTCAACCAGCCCCAGTCAGAGTGGTTTGGCAGCACCCTCTATGACCAGGTGCACCCTGACGACGTGGGGAAGCTGAGGGAGCAGCTCTCCACCTCTGAGAACGCCCTGACAGGTAAAACAACCCAGGAAGGGGTGGCTTTTTGGGGGGGAAAAGCAGGGTTAAACCCTCCAGAGGACCCGGATTCAAACCTTCCCTTTGTAGAAGGAACCAAACCCTGGTGCCTTCCTAACAAGGATCCTGCAGCCCCCCCTGAGAGTGCATCTAAAGGTACCATTGGTGGCACTTGCCCTGGTGTCCTCACACGTTGCCTGGTGCCTGCCTCGGGGGAAGTGGGGGGCTCGTGGTGCAGCAGCATCTTGGGGGGGGTTTTGGTTTTTATTTTCTTCTGGCTTTAGGTCGCATCCTGGATTTGAAGACAGGGACTGTGAAGAAGGAAGGGCAGCAGTCCATGAGGATGTGCATGGGCTCACGGAGATCTTTCATCTGCAGAATGAGGTAATGGGGAGAGGGCTCAGGAGGTCTCAGTTGGGCCTGAAGCTGCTCTTGCTCCCTGCCCCCATCAGGCTTTTATTCCAGCTTTTTTTTTTTTCCTTTCTTGCTCATTCCAACACAGACACAATAGAGTGTGGCTCAAGTGTCCACACAAAGCCCAGAGTCAGGTTCTTTGAGGTGTTTCTTTGCCCTGTGCCTCTCAGGGCTGTTGTTTGGGATCCATTTTCCAGTACCAATGGGTTTTGACCCCATGTGCCACCACCTCCCTCCTTGAAGGCTGTAGAATGAGGGTTCTCACCTGGGTGGTGGCCATTCAAAGGCTTTTCCCCTTTCTTTGAGGCTCTCAGACTGGTCTGATGTTGACCAAGAAGGATAAAAACCTTTTCCCCTTCCATTTCTGGTCCTGGTGCAGGTGTGGGAACAGCTCAGTGGATCCTGTGTCTGTGAATCGTCTCAGCTTCATGAGGAATCGCTGCAGGTAGAGCTGTCCCTGGGGGCTTGTTTGTCACCAGGGGGCTGGGGACACCCTGGGGTGGGTGTCTGCAGCTCCCTGAAGACCTCAGATAGATCTGGTAGAGCAACCAAAGTCTCAAGGGAGAGAATTCCAGGGATTATCAACCCTTCTGCATCCCAAGGTTGGGGTTGAAGTCAGTTTCACACCAGGTTCTTCGTGCTGTCCTTGGGCTTGGGTGTGCTGTCCCTTTTTAATCTGAGACAGAGATCACTTCCAAGCTGTTCTTGCACCTCTGGAGTTCATGTCAAGCTTCTGCCCAGTTTATTTTTTACACCCTGAAGATTTCCTGTGGGAGCTTTTCCTAACACCACGAGTAGAAACCTTGCCTCACCTTACCCTGGGTTACCACCCAGCACAACCAGACTGCTTTTTCTCTCTCCCAAGGAATGGTTTGGGTGCAGCAAAGGATGGAGAACCTCACTACGTGGTGGTGCACTGCACAGGGTACATAAAAGCCTGGCCCCCTGCAGGTGAGGACTTGGCTGGAGTGGTTTTGGGAGCAGATGGTCTGAAGTTTGTCTGTCCTGGGAACTCTGTGCCAGCAGAGCTTTCCCCATGTTTCTCATTTTCTCACCTGGTTTAGGCTTGAAGTGATTTGTGCAGGTGCTGGGTTTGTGTCTCTGAACAGCAGAGCTACAGGAAGGGGAGACAAGAAGGTGGCACTGGCTTGTGCTGAGTGTTAGGGAGATCTTGAACCTTTCTGGGGGAGCAAAAGGAAGGGGGAAGCAACTTAATTTGCCACATTCCTTTGTGTGAAACCCTTTGGAATTACAAAGCAGGGTGGAGAGTTGTACTGAAGTCAGAACTGCATGGTTTTCCTCTGAAAGGAGCAATTTTTCCCTTCTTAACCTTGCTGGAATTTTTGGTGCTCCCCTCTCAGGTGTTTCCCTGCCTGATGATGACCCAGATGCTGGCCAGGGTAGCAAGTTTTGCCTGGTGGCTATTGGCAGGCTCCAGGTGAGTGCCACCTTCTGCTCCTTCCACACTGCCACGTCCTGAAAGTCCCCAGAACTCACCTCTCCTGTTGGAAGGAAGCCCCAGAACCAGCAGCTCAGGAGAAAGCAGCTCTCTCCTCCCTTTGCAGGTCACCAGCTCACCCAACTGCACAGACATGAACAACGTTTGCCAGCCCACAGAGTTCATCTCCAGACACAACACCGAGGGCATCTTCACCTTCATCGACCACCGCTGCGTGGCCACCGTTGGCTACCAGCCCCAGGTGAGAAGCTGGAGGGACCCCTTGCAGAAAAACCTCTGCAAATTCCCTTTTTCCCTCCTCCCCCTCATCCCTCCTGGCTCTGCTCATCCAACTGATCTGATAAAACCACGCTCAGGGCCCAAACCAGACATGGCTTGTTTGGTTTTTATTGGGTTTTGGGGTTTTTTTTACCCCTCCCTCCTACCCTGCCCCCAGTTGTTTTGTTGTTTTGTGTTTTTTTTTCATGTTTTTTTCTCAGTACTTTGATCACTGGAAGGCTGGGTGGCTCTGGGTTGTGTCTAATGTCAATTAAAATTGTTTTGGCCTCCATTTGAGGGAAAGTTCAAACGTTACTCACCCCCTGCTTGTGCTTCTCCTAAAATCCAGCACGCCAGCTCCTGCTCTTGGTTTCTGTAACAGGGATTTAGAGGAGTGGGGGGGGGGAGAGCAGCAACCACCTGTCTGAAGTGGAATTAATGGAGCAATCTGCCTGCCAGATGAACTGACTTGCTCTCTTTCCCAATTCTTTCAAAAATGAGGAACTTCTGGGGAAGGACATTGTGGATTTCTGCCACCCAGAGGACCAGCAGCTCTTGCGGGACAGCTTCCAGCAGGTAAAACCCTTCAGCTCTGCATCCCCTCTGCTCTGCAGCTTGGGATCTCTCTGGGTTGGAACTCAGGGATCTTTAAGGTCCTTTCCAGCCCAAACCATCCTGTGATGGGTGCTTGGAAAGCAATGAGACTTGACTGGGAAAAAGAAACCAAGCAAGAGGAAAGCAGTAAACTGCAGCCATTTCTCCCTTGCAAAGTGTTGCAGTTCCCATCACTTCTGTGCAAACCCAAACCAGAAGCATTTTGTGATGTCTTAACTCTTGAATTCATCCTCTGGCTGCGAGTCCAGTCTGCTTTTAGGGCCAGAGACCTGGTTACAGAGTTTGCCTACTTGACCCCTGCTTCTTGTGGCTGAAACCCTGGTTCATCTCTAGGGCCCAGCCCAGTGCTGCAGACTGGAAATGGAAGTGCTTTGCTTGCCCTCTTGTCGTTCCTCTTATTTCTGAGGGCCTTGGACTTGTGGCAGGGCAGGTAAGACTGCCCCTCTGCTTTCATGACTCCAAAAACCAACCAACCAAACCAAATAAAAAAAACCCAAAAACCAACCAAACCAGTAGCTGCTCATATCCATTTGTCCAGATCAACTGGAATCAGAAGCCACGGCATGTGCTTCATTTTACCAGAGGCTGTTTCATACATCTCACCAACGCAGAGGGAGAGAGAAGGAAAGCAGAAGCCACAGAAAAAAATTTAAAAAAGGGGTCATCAGATTCCTGTTCCCTCCAGGGAGGGAGGAGGTGGCAGTGCCAGGACCATTTAGTTGGGGCAGAGCAGGACGTGGAGGCCCAGGGCCATCTCAGGGCTTCTGGGGGCAGTGGCTCATCCTCAGGAGCAGCTCTGCTCTTCACCCCCTCCCTTTCCCTACTGATGGCATTCACATTTTTTTAGGTGGTGAAGTTAAAAGGCCAGGTTCTGTCAGTCATGTTCCGATTCCGATCCAAAAACCGGGAATGGCTCTGGATGAGAACCAGCTCCTTTACCTTCCAGAACCCCTACTCGGATGAGATTGAGTACATCATCTGTACCAACACCAATGTCAAGTATGTACCCCTGGAAACCACCCTGCCACCCACCAGGGACACCACCTGGGACCTTCTCCCACCAGAACCAGCAGCACAAAACCGCCCCAGCTTTGGCCTCTGGGTGCTGGGGGAATCACTGAGCCCCCTGAGCAGCCTTTGCTGGGCCCTGGCAGGCACAGGAGGACTGAAAAGGAGAAGAAATGGAATTCCTTTGGCTCTCTGGGGCTCAGCAAGCTGCCAGAGCTGGGCTCCAGCCACACTTTTTTTAACTCTGGTTACTGGAGCAAAGTCTCCTGGCTTTGCATTCAGATCTAATATTAGCAAAGGCTGCCTTGGAACCTGGAGTCACTCCTGGGACACTCCAGGAGGGGCAGCTGCTCCAGAGAGGTTTTTTTTTCCTGTCAGCAGGGCTGGGAAGAGAGAGGAAACACTTTTATTTTTCTTTTTTTTTTTTTTCCTCTGCTGCTGAAGTTTTCCCCTTGGGTCCAGCTCCATGGGGGAGGCTGCTTTGATTGCTGCTCCCCCCTGTTCTCTCTTGCCCACTGCAGTGTGACCAGAGCTGCTCTCTCTCCCCAGGAGTGAGCTCCAGGCCCCTTACAGAAAACCAGTGACTGCAAAAAAGGGGGAAAAAATCAAGTGATTTGTAAGTGCAGGGGTGGTGGGGGCAGCACAGGGAGTCTCTCCAGGCCAGCAAGCAGCAGGAAGGGAAACTTTTCTTTTTGTAAGAAGGTCCTAGAGTGCAGGTGGCACCTCATCCCTCCCTGCAGCTGCTGCTTTCTGAGGAGGAGGAGGTGTTGAGAGCTGAGCAGTGAGAAATCCCCGTGGCTCTGAGGAGCTGTGGTGTGAGCAGAGAGCTGAAACCTGATGCAGAGCTGGGATTCCTGGCAGGGCCATGGCTTTGAACTCATCCATCCCATTCTCACCTCCATGCTGGGCCAGGGAAGCAGCAGTTTGGGTCTTGAGGGTGTGAGGGGCATCTGGTGGGCTCTCTGCACTGGGTCATCTTGGAGACCAGGGACTGCTGGAGGTGCAGTTTGCAAAAGAGCTGTCAAGAAACCCCTGGATTTTTCTTCCTTTCTTGTTGGAGTTAAACTTCACCCAAGTCCTGGCAGTTCCCAGAAGAGCACAACCAACCCCACCAACATCTCAGCCTTGAAACCAAAGCTGCTGGTGGGCCAGGCAGGCTCTGGATGGAAAACTTTGGGGGGGGTTTTAAGCTTCCTGCAACCTTTGCTTGTGCTTTAAGGGTGCTGCAGCTCTGGCTGTGCTCCTGGGGTAGGTGCTGAGCTGTTCCCTGCTCAGTGCCCCAGTCTGGGGTGGGAGCAGAGCCCTTGGTGTCCACTGAGGTGACACCCCCCACCCAGAGACCACAGACACCCAGGGGAAGGACCCTTCACTCCAAAGCAAAGCTTCCCAAGACTTTAGCACGTGGAACACCCAACTCTTTCCTTTCCTTTTTTTGTTTTTTTTTGGTTTTTTTTGTTTTTCTTTGCTTTAAAGGAACTCGAGCCAGGAGTCTCGTCCTGCCCTGTCCAGCTCCATGCAGAGGCCCCCTCTGGGGCAGAGTCTCAGCCTTCCCCTGGAGCTGTCCTCAAGGTCAGGAGGTGCTCAGCTCCTCTCTCTGTTTCTGCTCCCCTTTCCAGTTCATTTTCCTCCCCAAACTTTCCTCCAGCTCCTCTGGGCTGCTGAATCCTTGGTGGAACCACGCAGAGTCCATCTGGTGTTCCCTTGGCTGTGGTTTGGTGGTTTTGGTTCTTTTTTTTTTTTTTTTTAGCAGGCAGTGAACTCCTTGTGCTCCTCTTACAGACACTTTTCCTCTGTTCCAGGCAGCAGCAGCAGCAGCCACCACAGCAGACAGAGCTGGAAGTGGTCCCAGGAAGAGAGAGCCTGGCTGGTTATGACCACTCCCAGGTAAATCCCCAGGGGCTTGGCTTCCTCCTGCCATTTCTCCTTCTGCCATCAGGGAAATTTTACCTTTTGGTGGGGCTGGAGAGGCAGACAGAGAGAGGAAAGAGAAGGAAAGAGAAGGAAAGGCCTCTCCTGCCTGGGGCTTTGCTGGATCTCCTTGATTCCTCCTTCCTGCCCCTGTGCTGATGCTGCCCAGGGCCATGCTGGGGGAAACCTTCAGCTTCTCTCCATGCTGAGCTGTCCCAGAGTCCAGCTCTGTGCTCCAGGTACTGACAGCTCTTCCCTGTCCCCTTTTCCCCCTCTCCCTGTCCCCAGGTTCCTGTCCAGCCAGTGAGTGCTGCTGGCCCAGAGCACAGCAAACCCCTGGAGAAAGCTGAGAATCTTTTCAACCAGGAGAGGGACCCCAGGTTCAGTGAGATCTACAGTGGGATCAGCACAGGTAGTGAGCACACCACACCTCACCCCAAAGCTCTCTGCTTTTCTCTGGGTTGCTCAGAGCCTGCAGGGGCTCAGGGTGGGCAATTCCTGCTGAGCCTCTCCTGGCACTTGTCCTGCAGGGAGAAAGTGTCCCTGCTCTGATCCCTCCTGCCTGTCCCCCAGGAGCAGTCCTCTGTTCCTAGGCTGGAAGAAGGACCACTCCTCTTTCATCTTCTGCCCCCAAAGAGTTTTCCTTCCCACGGGCACCTCTGTGTGCCTGGGTCCCTGTCCCAGCCCTCACTGAGTCTCCCTCTCCCCACAGAGCAGAACAAAGCCCTCCCTGCCAGCACTGTGCCTGCCAACCAACCCCTCTTCCCCCAGGGAAACACCTTCACCCCCTCCCGACCTGCTGACAACTTCAGGTGAGGCTTCCCATGGCCCTGCTCACCTCTCCTCCTCCTGCCTCCTGCCACACCTGAGCCTTCTCCACCCTTCTCCACCCTTCTCCACCCTTCTCCACCCTTCTCCACCCTTCTCCACCCTTCTCCACCCTTGCCTCCAGCCTCCTCCTCCCTTCCATTTCCCTTCCCTGCTCCACCCTCACCTCCTCCCCTGTCCTCTGCATCCCCATCTGCATCCCCCCCTCTGCTCCCTGATGTGCACAGAAGATGGAGGCAGGAGCCCACCCCAGGTTTTTTGGAGGGCTGGGGGTTTCTCTGCACCTCTGCTCTCCTGCCTGGTGCTGCTTTGTTCCTCCTTAGAGCTTTGAAGCTGTGCACAGGGCTCAGCAGAGCCTTCCTCACCCTCCTCCTCACCTCTCCACCTTCTCCCTCCATCCCCTGCCCACTCCCCAGCTCCAGCAGCAGCTTCTGGGTTGGTTTCCCCTGGCTGCTCCCTGGCAGGGCTTGGTGTTTGTGCCTCTTTCTCCTGGCTGCAGCACTCCAAAGCTTCTCCCACCCCTCTGCAGGAGCAGCAGCATGGTCCCTCCTGTCAACATCATCCAACAGCAGCAGCAGCAGCCCAGGATCCTGTCCCAGATTTCCCGGCATTCCAGCCCAGCCCAGGTCAGCGGGAGCAGCTGGGCTGCAGGGACACGGCCAAGCTTCACCCCCCAGGTAGGGACACCCCAGGGCTTGGAAGGACACAGAGCAGAGCCACAAAAATATGAGCAGGGGGCTGGAAGACCTCTCCTTCCCAAGGTGTTCAGCCTGGAGAAGAGAGGAGGCTCCAAAGAAACCTTGGAGCGACCTTCCCGAGGCTGAGGGGGCTGCAGGGAGGTTGGAGAGGGGCTGTGGGGTGATAGGAGCAGGGGGTTGGGTCAGAAAAGGTTTAGGTTGGGTGTCAGGAAAAAGATCTTTAACTGGAACAGTGGCCCAGGTTGCCCGGGGAGGGGGTTGAGGCCTCATCCTTGGAGATGCTCAAGGTGAGGCTCGAGGAGGCTCTGAGCACCCTGATTGGGGTGAGGATTGGGTGAGCTGGAGAGGTCCCTTCCAACCCAAACCCTTCTGTGAAGCCCCCGTGGTGTGGCAGCCCCCTCACCCTGGTGCTGGACACTTCCCTCTGGGACCAACCTTTGCTCCAGCTGAGTCCAAGATGAGAATAACCCCATCCCTCCTCTTCCTCTCCCTTTTCCTCCCTCTCTCCCAGCAGGTGACATCCCAGACAGTGAAGACCCGGCCCCCCTCCTTCACCATGGGGACTTTCCCAGGCACCCCCTCCTCCTTCAGCCCCATGGCAGCCCCCAGCTCCACCACCTCCCCCACGGGGGCCCCCACCTACCCCAACCTCAGCACCCGGGGCACAGCTTTCAGTGAGTGGGGGTCTTGGGGGGGGTCCTGGGGAGGTTGAGATGGCAACAAAAATGAACTCAGACCTCGTGGAGTTCAAGAAGGACAAGTGGGGAGAGTCCTGCAGCTGGGGAGGAAGAATCCAGCCACCAGTTAGGGGGGGAGGTCCTTCTGGGGGGGTTTTAGGGACCCCCAGAGAAAGCCCCTGGGGTCCTTGGTGGCCAGGAAAGTCTCAGTGTGGCCAGTGGTGTCCTGGGGGGCAGCAGGAAAAGTGTGTCCAGCAGATCCAGGGAGGTTCTCCTCCTCCTCCTCCTCCTCCTCCTCCTCCTCCTCCTCTGCACTGGGGAGACCACAGCTGGAATTCCGGATCCAGTTTGGGGCTCCCCAGTTGAGGAGAGACTGGGATCTACTGGAGAGAGGCCAAGGGAGAGCTGGGAGGGTGAGGGAGGGACTGGAGCATCTGTGCTGGGAAGAGAGGGAGGGAATTTGGGATGTGCAGCCTGGAGAAGGCTGAGAGGGGATCTGCTGAGTGGCCCTCAGGATCTGAGGGGTGGGATGAGGCCAGTCTCTGTTCAGTGGTGCCCAAGGTGAAGGAGTTGAGAAGAGGAGAGGAGAACTGAGGAGAAATGAGGAGAAATTCCATCCCTGTGAGGCTGAGGGAGCCCGAGCTGCCCAGGGAGGTTCTGGAATCTCCTCTGGCAGCTCCCAAACCCCCCTGGATGCGTTCCTGGGTGATGCTGCCGTGTCAGGGGGATTGGACTTCATCTCCAGAGGTCCCTTCCAACCCCTGACAGTCTCTGGTTGTCTGAAAGAGCCCCCAGGGACCATCACCTTCCCTTCTCTTGTCCCCCAGCCACCGAGGCAGCTCAGACCCCCCCCAGCTTCCCGGCGCGCGCGGCACCCGAGGGCGTTGGGATGTGGCCCCAGTGGCAGGGGCAGCACCATGGCCCCAGCTCAGGGGAGCAGCACGTGCAGCAGCCCCAGCCCAGCCAGCCCGAGGTCTTCTCAGTAAGATGGAGTTTTATTTGGCTTTATTTTGGTTTTAATTTAACCTCCTGAGTGTGATTTGGGGGGAAGGGGGGAGGGAGCAAACGGGGGAACCCGGAGCTGCTTCCCCCTTCAGTGGGGTCACATCTGGGGTGGTCTCAGATTTGTGAGGAGGGGGGAAAAAGGGCAGAGAAGCTTCAGCTGAAACCTTCTGGGTGTCAGGGACCTTTGCAGGGTGGAACTTCCATCTCTGCAGCCGAGTTGAACCTTTTCCACAGTCACAAAAAAAAGGCAAACACCCCCCAGATCCCACAGGAGAAACTCCTGAGAGTTCAGCTCCTCCCTCTCACTTCTGCCCCTTGGGATTTTGGGGTGCTGCTCATGGCTCCTGCAGCCCTGAGGAGGGAAGGGACCAACCTTGGGGGGCAGCAGCAGCTCCTGGTGTTCTCCTGCAGCTGGTGACTCTCTCCTTGTCTCCTGGCAGGACATGCTGACCATGCTGGGAGGAGACCAAGGCCCCAACTACAACAACGAGGAGTTCCCAGACTTGAATATATTCCCTTCTTTTTCAGAATAAAATCAGCCCTAGGAGGGGGGGCAGGAAGCCAATTCCTGGGTCTCTCCCAACACCATCTCTAAAGGAGACAAAAAAAAACCCCAAACCAAACCCCAAACCACCTAAGTCTTTTCCCCCCCACACACAAAGACTTGCTGAACTTTCTGAACCACCTCCCAGAGGCCAAATTCTGCCCAGCAGCCTGGAGAGGACGGACAAGAGGAGGAGGTTGGGCTGTGGGTCACCTCCTGGGGACTTTCTGGGGGGCTGCAGACCCCCAGTGTTGCCAGAGGAGCTGCCTGAGGGGGGGTCTGGGTGGTTTCTTTTTGTTCTACAGGCTGCCTGGGTGGGAGAGCCACCTGAGAGCCAACCCCTCCCAGCTCCCAGGGTGGCTTTTACTGCTTTGATTTCCATCTTCTACCATTTTTTTAATTTTTCTTTTTCTATAAAACACCCAAGTATTGTAACTTTTTGGTAAAGAGGGGAAGAAACTCTGACAGCAGCCTGGGGCAGGAACCTGCAGCTTCCTGGTGGCTGGAAGCTCAGTTCCTGCACCTTTAGCTGACACATGGAGGGGGTTTTTTTGGATGCTGGCCTCTCTTCTCTGAACTGTGCAATGGATTTGGGAGCCCTGAGCAGGATCTAGAAGCTCCCTCAGGATCCTTCTTGTTCCTGGGAACGCCGGGAGAAACCACGAGCCATATAAAAAAAAAAACAAAACAACCTTTTGGATGCCTCAGTTTGGGTTTGGTGCCACCAGCAACCCGAGTCTCAACGTTCTGGCAGCTTCTGGAGGAGGGGAGGAAACTTCTCCTGTGCTCTGCCAGGGTTCTGACCACAGCTGGAGCAGGGTTGGAGCTGGAACCCTGCACGGAGAGGCCCTGGGCTTGGATTGTGTTCACTGCAGCATCTCCAGGAGGAGAAATTCTGGGATCTGATCCCACCCCCTTTGGCAAATCAGGGAGTGGAGGGGAGCAGGGGGGGCTGGGGAGCAGAATGAGGCATTTTTTAATATATCTATATCTATATCTAGAGGTTCCTAGATCAGATTGCTTGCTTTTTTATTTTTTTTTTTAATTTTAAACCTTGACTTTCACCCTTCTGGAGTGGAAAACCCTTCAGCCCCCCTTCCCGGG
The DNA here is from genome assembly GCF_003957555.1 of Calypte anna. Taxonomy (NCBI): domain Eukaryota; kingdom Metazoa; phylum Chordata; class Aves; order Apodiformes; family Trochilidae; genus Calypte; species Calypte anna. The sequence continues at coordinate 1,802,258 of NC_044270.1, forward strand.
GTGGGACTTGGAAGAAGATTTGGGTTCCTCCTCCAACAGGAAATCTCCTCAGCTTGGAAGGAAACTCAAGGGGGGGAGGAGCAGCCAGAGCCTTCCTGGAGGCCAAGCCTTGTTTGGGGGAAAAGCAGGAGATTTCTGCTTCTTTAGGGCTCTGGGTGCTGCTGTGCTGGGGGTGACCCTTCTGGTGATGTCCCCAAGGAGTGGTGACCCCCTGGGCAGCCTCAGGACATCTTGGGAGGTTCCAAAGCTTTCAGAGACCCCGAGGGCTCCTTTGGGATCAGCAGAAATTTTGCCTTTTTTCTTTTTTTCTCCCTCTCCTTTGAGTGGAAAATTCAAAATGTTGGGAACCTCCCAGGTGGGAGCTTGGGAAGGTCCCAGCACCCCCTTTCCCTAAGGAAAACCCCCCCAGGATGGGGCCCTGCAGCCCCCTCTGCCAGGAGTGGGGGGGGCTGGGAGGAGTTTTTGGGATTTGGGGGAGGTTTTTTTGGTGGAAAAACCCAAAGTTCTTGGTGCAGGAACCTCCAGAGCAGCCAGAGGAAAAGGAAAAAAAATTCCCATTCCTATGAAACTCCAACCCTGGAAACCCCATCCCGTGGGAAGCTGCATCCCAAGGTTCTGCTGGGACCTGGACCCATGGAGTTCCCAACCCCCCAGGACCTTGGGGGGGCTGCAGGGATGGACATGGGGGTGACCCCCAGGTTTGGGGTGTTGGGGGGGGCACCAACTGAACACCATCCAGGTTTGGAATCCTGGGACTGAATCCAAGGGAGAGGGAGGAGAATCCCTGGGGAGAGGAGGAGAAACAACGGGAAAAGGCCCCAAACCCCAAAACCTTGGGAAAACCCTGAGGATGAGGAGGGGTCCTGGGGGGGGGACAGGGGACAGGGGGGTTTGGGGCCTCTGGGGTGGTTTAGGAACCAAACCTCCCCCTCAGGGGGGACTTTTTTGGGTCCCTCGTGGGCTGGGAGAGGATTTTGTGTGGCAGAGATTTCCCAACAAGATTTTTTTCCCTTTTTTTCCCAAGTTTGGGCTCGTTTCTTCACCTCCCCCCCCAACCCTGGGTGGTGGGGACACTCCAGCCCCGTGTCCCCTGTGTCCCCTGTGTCCCCAGTGTCCCTGCTCCAGGCCTGTCCCCTTCTCCCTGTGTTGTCACCACCCCCTCCCCATCCCAGTTGCCCAGCTCCCCCCAGTTTGGTCCCTGTGCTGGTGGCCTCACTTTGTCACCCACGGCCACGTCACAGCCCCGTGCTGGGCTGACTCAGTCCCCTCTTGGTGGCCAAGGGGGGGGGTGACACGGTGACATGGGCTGGGACACACACACACACACGTGTCCCCAACCCCAGGGACCTCTGTCACCCATCAGGTGCCACCCTTGGGTGGGTTCCTCCCTGAGCTCCCCCCCCCAGGGCCACCATCCTGGCACCCAGGGTGACAATGGTGATGTCCCCAGGGTGACCCTTCTTGGGACAAGGGGACTGATGCCACCACAGGGACCTTCCAGAGGGTGACCAAGGTTTTCTGTCCCGTGAGGAGGTGACAGCAGTCACAGAAAGCACCGTCTGGCCCCGGGGTTGGGGACACAGGGTGGTGACAGTCCTGGGGGGTTGGGGACATCAGAGGCTCCCGAGCAGCCACGGGACTGGGGTGGCTTTGGGACAAGGGTGATGTCCCCAAGGTAGGAGAATGTCACCAGAGCAGGAGGTGTCCCTAAGGCAGGAGATGTCCCTGAGGAAGATGTCCCCAAGGCAGGGAGTGTCCTCAAGGCAGGAAATGTCCCTAAAGGAGATGTCCCCAGGGCAGGAGGTGTCCCTAAGGAAGGTGTCCCCAAGGCAGGGAGTGTCCTCAAGGCAGGAGGTGTCCTCAAGGCAGGAGATGTCCCTAAAGAAGGAGATGTCCCTAAGGAAGATGTCCCCAAAGCAGGAGATGTCCCTAAGGGAGATGTCCCCAGGGCAGGAGATGTCCCTAAGGAAGATGTCCCCAAAGCAGGAGATGTCCCCAGGGCAGGAGATGTCCCTAAATCAGGAGGTGTCCCTAAGGAAGATGTCCCTAAATCAAGAGATGTCCCCAAGGCAGGAGATGTCCCTAAATCAGGAGATGTCCCCAGGTCAGGAGATGTCCCCAGGGCAGGAGGTGTCCCTAAATCAGGAGGTGACCCTAAGGAAGATGTCGCCAGGGCAAGAGATGTCCCCAAGGCAGGAGATGTCCCCAAGTCAGGAGGTGTCCCTTGGGCAGGAAGTGTCCCTAAAACAGGAGATGTCCCTAAGGAAGGTGTCCCCACGGCAGGAGATGTCCCTAAACCAGGAGATGTCCCCAGGGCAGGAGATGTCCCCAAGGCAGGAGATGTCCCTAAGAAAGATGTCCCCAGGGCAGGAGATGTCCCCAAGGCAGGAGATGTCCCTAAATCAGGAGATGTCCCTAAGGAAGATGTCCCCAAGGCAGGAGATGTCCCCAGGGCAGGAGATGTCCCCAAGGCAGGAGATGTCCCTTGGGCAGGAGATGTCCCTAAACCAGGAGATGTCCCCAGGGCAGGAGGTGTCCCTTGGGCAGGAGATGTCCCTAAACCAGGAGATGTCCCCAGGGCAGCCCCTGTCCCTGCTGTCCCTGCTGTCCCCGCTGTCCCCAGCCCTGACTCAGCGCTTGTCCCCGCAGCATCACGCGCAGACTCCGCGTCCCCCCCCGTGTCCCCCCCTCTCCTCCTCCTCCTCCCCTCCCGTCTCCTCCTCCCTCTTTTCCCCCCCCGGTCCCGACCCAAAACTCCGCCAACATTTTCCACCCTCGTTCCGCTCCCTCCCGCGGACATAAAAGCGGCTCCCGCGCCCCCCGCCCGCCCTGAGCCCCCCCTGCAGCGTGTCCGGGTAAGGGGGGGACACGGGACCCCCCGGGAGGTGGGGATGGGGCTGGGGGCAACCCCAGGGAATCGGAACCCGGCGGGAATGGGGCGGGAGGGATCCCGGCTGGGAGAGGTGGGAAAAGGGGAAACTGAGGCACGGTGGGGATTGGGGGGGGGGAGGGAGGGAAGGATGGGGTTGGGGTGGGAAGGATCCCGGTTGGGAGAGGGGAAACTGAGGCACGGTGGGAATTGGGGGGGAGAAGGATGCTGGTTGGGAGAGGGGAAACTGAGGAATGGGGTGGGGGGATCTCAGCTGGGAGAAGGGAAACTGAGGCACGGTGGGAATGGCGGGGGGTGGGGAAGGATTCTGGTTGGGAGAGGGGAAACTGAGGCACGGTGGGAATGGGGAGGGGGGGGGGAAAGGATCCCGGTTGGGAGAGGGGAAACTGAGGCACGTTGGGAATGGGGGGGGGGCAGGATCCCCTTTGCTCCTGTCCCCTGCCCCAGGATGTGGGTGCCCACCCTGCTCGCCCTCCTGGTGGTCCCCGGGGGGGCCCAACCCCACCCCCAGCCCGAGCTGGACGCCCAATGGGACCTCTGGAAGCAAACCCACAGGAAGCAGTACCCAGGGCAGGTGGGGACCGTGGGGACACCGGGGTGACCCCAAGGGGGTGGTGGTGGCCCTGGGGACTCAGTGTGTGTCCTGTCCCCCCCCCACCCGTGGTGCAGGAGGACGAGAGGGTGAGGAGGATGATTTGGGAGAAGAACCTGAAATACATCACCAAGCACAACCTGGAGCACGCCCGGGGCCTCCACACCTTCCAGGTGGCCATGAACCATCTGGGGGACATGGTGAGTGGCACCTGGGGACACGGAGAGTGACACCTGGGGGGGGACATGGTGAGTGGCACCTGGGGGGGACATAGTGTCACCTGGGGATATGGTGTCACCTGGGGACATGGAGAGTGGCATCTGGGGGGGGACCATGGTGAGTGGCACCTGGGGACACGGTGAGTGACACCTGGGGGGGGACACATGGTGAGTGACACCTGGGGACACGGTGACATCAGGGGGGACATTAATGGAGTGGCTGAGAGGGCACTGAGCCCCCTCGGGTGCTGCTCCCCCCCCCAGACCAGCGAGGAGGTGGTGAGGACCATGACGGGGCTGAGGGTCCCCCCCGGCCACCAGCGCCCCAACGGGACCCTCTTTGTCCCCAACTGGGCTGAGAGGGTCCCTGCGGCCGTGGACTGGAGGAAGAAGGGGTACGTGACCCCCGTCAAGAACCAGGTGAGGGGGGGCCAGGGGTTGGTGTCCCCTTGGTGTCACCCATCCCGTCCCCTCGGTGTCACCCGTGGTGTCCCCTTTAGGGCCAGTGTGGCTCCTGCTGGGCTTTCAGCTCCGTGGGTGCCCTGGAGGGGCAGCTGAAGAAGAAGACGGGGCAGCTCCTGTCCCTCAGCCCCCAGAACCTCGTGGACTGCGTGGCCACCAACGAGGGCTGCGGGGGGGGGTTCATGACCAACGCCTTCGCCTACGTCCACCAGAACCGCGGCATCGACTCCGAGGACTCCTACCCCTACATCGGGCAGGTCCGGGCTGGGAGCCCTCATTAACACCCTCATTAACACCCTCATTAACACCCTCATCATCCCCCTCATCATCCCCCTCATCATCACCCTGCTCCTCATCATCATCCCCCTCATTATCCCCCCTCATTATCCCCCTCATCACCTCCCACCCCCCCCCGCAGGACGAGCGCTGTATGTACAAGCCCAGCGGGAAGGCAGCCAAGTGCCGTGGCTACCGAGAGATCCCCCCGGGCAACGAGAAGGCTCTGAAGAGGGCGGTGGCCAGGATCGGGCCCATCTCGGTGGGCATCGATGCCAGTTTGCCCTCCTTCCAGTTCTACAGCCGGGGTGAGGGGGCGAGGGGAGGGGGAGTCAGAGGGTTCCTCAGGGGAAACTGAGGCACGGCTGAACGAATGTAACCCCCACCCCAGGGGTTTACTACGACGAGAGCTGCAACGCTGAGAACATCAACCACGCGGTGCTGGCCGTGGGCTACGGCTCCCAGAAGGGCACCAAGCACTGGATCATCAAGAACAGGTGAGGAGGGGGCTGCTGGGGGCTCCAGGGATCCACCAAGGGATCCCGGGATCCACTATGGGATTCAGGGATCCACCAGGGGCTTCAGGGACCCAGAAGGGGCTCCAGGGATCCAGCAGGGGCTCCAGGGATCCACCATGGGATTCAGGGATGCTCCAGGGGATCCACCAAGGGCTCTAGGGGGTCCACCAAGGGATTCAGGGACCCAGCAGGGGCTCCAGGGATCCACCATGGGATTCAGGGATCCACCATGGGATTCAGGGATCCACTATGGGTCCAGAGGATCCACCAAGAGCTCTAGGGGGTCCACCATGGGATCCATTCACCAAGGGTCCCAGGGATGCTCCAGGAGACCAACCATGGGTCCAGGGGATCCACCAAGGGATTCAGGGATCCACCAGGGGATCCACCGTGGGTCCAGGGGATCCACCAAGGGTTCCAGGGGATTCACCCTGAGTTCCAGGGATCCACCATGGGCCCAGGAGATCCACCAAGGGTCCAGGGATCCCATCTAGGGCTCTAGGGGCTCTACCATGGACTCCAGGAGATCCACCATGGGATCCACCAAGAGTTCCAGGGATCCCCCATGGGATCCCCCAGGTCTCTCCCAATGTCTCTGCCATTTCCTCCCCACAGCTGGGGTGAGGAGTGGGGCTCCAAGGGTTACGTCCTCCTGGCACGGAACATGAACAACGCCTGCGGGGTGGCCAACCTGGCCAGCTTCCCCAAGATGTGAGAGAGGAGAAACCCCCCCTGGAACATCATCATCATCATCATCATCATCATCATCATCATCATCATTATCATCATCATCATCATCATCCCTGGAACATCATCATCATCCCCACCCCCCCTTCAGAGGACCCCCCGGGTCCCCCCCATGATCCCAACCCCTTCACCTTCCCAATAAAGGCTCCTCCTGGGGCTGGGGGACTCTGGGGATCTTTGTGGTGGGCTCGGGGGGGTCCCTTCCACCCCCCCCTTGCTCCTCTGATGGGCACTTTTAAAACGATGCCCCCCCCCAAAAAAAAAAAAAAAAAGGGTCCAGATTTCTCCCCCCACTTCAGAGGGATCTCAGGGGGGGTCCCGGGAGCTGAATCCCCCCTGGGTTGGTGGGGGGGGGGGTGGGGAAAGGTCCATCCCCCCCCTCACGGGGTCACCCCCCCCCGGGTTGGCCCCGTTTGTCCCCATTTTGGGGAAGTTGTCCAAGGGTTGGTGGTTCCCTCTCCTTCCATCACCTCCTGGGGGGGGTGTGAATCACCACATTCTCGTCACCAGCTCCAGGGGTGGGGACAAACTGGGACAAACTGGGACACCAAAACCTCCAGGGGATCTCAAGAGGGTTCCAGACACTCCTTGGGTGTCTCTTAGGGGTGGAAGGGACCTCGATGGACTCAGGGATCGGTTTTGTTGGACAAAAAGCTGGTGGGACACCCAAAAACTCATCCCTCCCCCTGGGGCTGGGGTCTCCCTGCTGGCTCTGGCTCCTTCCAGTGTGGAAATCCAGGGAATTTGGGGAATTTGCTTCTTTTCCCTGTCCTCTCCATGGCAGGGAAGCCCCCAGGAGGGTCCTTCCCCTTCAGGCCAAGCCCTGGAGATGCCACCACTCATTCCAACCTTTTTCCCCATCCCAGGGGATTCCTTTGAGGTTCTCCAGCAGCTCAGCCCCCAGGATCATCCCCAACCCCCCTTATCCCTGGGATTCACCCCCCCACATCCCTCTCAGGGATGTTCCCTTGGGAAGTTCTGCCACCAGCTGATGATTTCCACATCCTCATCCCAAACCCTTCCAGTCCTCCAGCAGATGACTTCAAAGCTCTTGGTTTCCTTTCCTCCTGCTCCAGATGGTTCCTTGCTGCCTCCTTTGGAGCTCCAGAACCAGGAGGAATGACCCCCCCTCCCCCTTCCTCCATGGGAATCCACACCGTTCCCTGTCTGGGAGCTCCAAACCAGATGGAGGCACCCCCAGAACCTTCAGTCCGGGTTCTCCCACCCAGCTCCATCCCACCGGGGTATCTTAAAAAAAAAAAAAAAAAAAAAAAAAAAAAAAATTAAAAAAACCCCAGGAAAAGGGAGACTTTTCCCTCGGGAGCTCCCTTGATGGTCCCGAAGCTCCTCCTGGCCCCAGCCCCGTGACCCTGGCCCTTTGCCACCTCCTGGGCAGAAGTGAAAACGAAAATCTCCGAAGTCTCCCCATTTCCTGACTCGTGATTTCTCACGAGAGCCTCAGCCCCCACCTCCCTCTCCATCCTCCTCCACTTGGAGCTTTTTGCCTTTGTCCCCAAGGTGTCCCCACACCCCCCCCACACACCCACACCCACCCCAGGGGGCTCGGTGCCCACCACCCAAAGTTCTCAGGTAGGGCGAATGCGTCTCGGGGGAGGGGGTGGGGAGGCTCTAAAGCCACGGAGCAGCTTCTGGGATGGGGGGGGACACACCTGGGGCTTTGGGTCCCTTCCCACGGGTGACACATCAGCAGGAGGGGGGTTGGCGTGGGGGGGTCCAGGTGAGGTTTTGCTGCTGCTCTTGAAGGCGTTGGGAAAGAATTCTGCCCCGGGGGGCTCCTTGCATCAGGGCTGGGACCAGACCTGGCCGTGTCCCTTGCTGTCCCCAAGGCTTGGGGGGTTTCTCCTCCTCCTCGAGGGAAATTCTCTGGGATATTTGATTTTTTTTTTTTCCCCGGGGAGGTGACAGCAGGGCCAGGGAGCTCGGTGGTGTCACCTACGTGGTTGGTGGCATCACCCTCTGGTAGAAACCCCTCCGAGGTGTCCTGCTGGGGGATGGCATCACCGTCCTTACCCAACAGGATTCCTCACCCAGCACGGCTCCTCACCCAGGATTCCTCATCCCAGCAGGACGGGATGAAGCTGCTGCTTGCTGTCACCTTCCTGGCCGCGGTGGCACTGGGACACCATGACCCCACCTTGGACTGGCACTGGAAGCTCTGGAAAAAAGCCTATGGCAAGGAATATCCCCACCAGGTAGCAGGGAAAAGGGGGGGTTGGGGATGGGGGGGCATCTCCTGACCTGGAAACTTGGGATCCTGGGGGGGGGGAAGGGACAGCAGAGCCCAAGGTCCAAGGTGGTGCCACCAGGGAGGGTTCTGCCCCACCCCTTGTTGGGTTTTGTTGCCAGGGGGGGAACTTCCCAGCAACTTTATTTTGTAATTTTTTTTTCTTTTGTTTTTTTTTTGGGGGGTGGGGGGTGGGAAGTGTCTGTGGAGGTCCCAGGAGGTTGGGTTTGGTTTCAGGTGGAGGAAGGGGCCAGACGTGCCACCTGGGAGAAGAACCTGAGGTTGGTGACACTGCACAACCTGGAGAAGTCCCTGGGGCTCCACTCCTACGAGCTGGGCATGAACCACCTGGCAGACATGGTGGGTGCTGCCGAGAGGGGCTTGGGGTGCTCCTTGGGGTGCTCCTTGGGGGGATGAGGGGGTGAGGGGTGGGCGACCAACCAAGGACCCTCCCAGAGGGGCACGGACACCACGGACGAACTTCTCCCACGTTCCTGTGGGGTGGGACCTGCCTGGAAAGTGTCCCTGGGGGGTGTCCCTGGTTGGGGTGTTGGGGGTGTTGGTGTCCTTGGGTTGGGGTGTTGGAGTCCCTGGGTCAGGGTGTTGGGGTGTCCCTGTGTTGGTTGGGGTGTTGGTGTCCCTGGGTTGGGGTGTCCCTGGGTTGGGGTGTTGGATCTCCCCAGGTTGGGGTGTCCCTGTGTCGGGGTGTTGGTGTCCCTGGGTCAGGGTGTTGGGGTGTCCCTTTGTTAGGGTGTTGGATCTCCCTAGGCTGGGGGGTTGGGGTGTCCCTGGGTTAGGGTGTTGGGGTGTCCCTGTGTTGGTTGGGGTGTTGGGGTTCCTATGTCAGGGTGTTGCTCAACACCATCTCCCAGCTGGGCTGGGGTGAATCTTTGGGGGTTCTCCCTGTTCTGCCCTTTCCCATCAGGAGATGCCAGGTGGGAGCTCCAGGAGCTCCAGGAGCGCCCCCTGAGCCCCTCCTGAGCTCCCCCCTGAGCCCCTCTCCCCCCCAGACCAGCAGGGAGGTCTCAGCTCTGCTGACCGGGCTCCAGGTTGCTGCTCAGAGGAAGGTGGGGACGTCCCCATCCCGCTGGCACAGCCGGGATCAGCTCCCGGAGAGGATGGACTGGAGGGAGCAGGGTTGTGTCACCGAGGTGAAGAACCAGGTGGGAATTTCTCCTCGGACCTCCCTGGGGTCTCAGTCCCCCCCTTTTATTTCTTTTTTGGGGGGATGGGGGTAGGGGCAGCACCCTGACCATCTGCAGGGCTTCTTTCTCCCCAGGGTTCCTGTGGGTCCTGCTGGGCTTTCAGTGCCGTGGGAGCTCTGGAGGCCCAGGTGAAGCTGAAAACTGGGAAGTTGGTGGCTCTGAGCGCCCAGAACCTCATCGACTGCTCCAGCACCTACGGGAACCAGGGCTGCAGCGGGGGCTTCATGACCAACGCCTTCCAGTACATCATCGACAACCAGGGCATCGACTCCGAGGAGTCCTACCCCTACACAGCCCAGGTGAGGACCTCAGGGACCCCCCAACCCCTCCCCAAACCCCAACCCTGACCCACAGCACCATGGACACAAACTCTTCCTCCTCTCCCACCAAACGTTTCCTCCTTTCCCACCTTGGGCATCACCCAGTTCCAACCTGATGCCTCCAAGGGGCCCTTCCAGCCCAAAGCACCCCATGAGCTGAAACTGGGACCCCCTCCCCCAGCCCAAAACCCCATCCAAGCCCCAGCACCCCCAGGGATGGGGCAGCCCCAC